>NC_062190.1:4073769-4163769 GCF_912470025.1 Vespa velutina
GTATTCATAAGAACGCATTCTCTCTCTTTCTTTCTAGTGTAGGGAGAGACTCGATTGCCACAGGATGCACACAGGGCTCTCTTCTCTTCTCCCGTTGTATACCTACAAAGCCTCATCTTTTTCCCTGCTTTAGCAGCATCTGGCACGGAACAGCGAACGCTTACGCAAACCCTTTCTCCAGTATATGCGCGTGTACGCACTCACACACTATGCGAAGGGGAATGTGATAATTTTAGAAAAAGATTTCCACGTCAAAAGCGTTAGGTAAACCGTTTAAAAGCAGCGCTTTTTCAGAAACAAAGGGGAGTAACGAAGGATATTTGGTGCATGACACGACGACGAGGGTACAGTTTACCAGTGAGTCGAGAAGCTAATTCGAGCGGCGACCCTTAAAAAGATCGCCTTGATATTTTTTAGCGAAAGTACAAAGTGATGATGAAAGAAAAAGAGATTGAAGGAGAAGGGCATCAATTGAAAAAGTATCAAAGAAAAAGATAGAAAGTAGAAAAGAGGATCATACTTAAAATTGGTTCAATCTTTCTCAAACACGAACTCGAAAACTTTGATCTTAATAAAAGTAGGATTTTCATTTTCGAGACCGAATATAGAAATATCCCGAATAAATTTTTTATTTTCTTCTTCTTTTCTGCTTTTTCTTTCAACGACACTATAAACGTTATCATCTAAGCAAGAATATATAGTGGAAACAACGATAGTAGGATATAGGGGAAAGATTATGCTACGATATTACGAAGCCCTTTGAAACGAAGCGAGAAGAGAAGGATTATAAATATTTATCGTGCGAAAAAACCTAACGGGTTAACGCATATAAAATTCACCGAGGCTGACCGGCGTAACGTAGCGTTTTTATCTTGCAACTGAAGCAACCTCGTCGTCGTCATCTCTCTCTCTCTCTCTCTCTCTCTCTCTTCCTCTCTTTCTCTTTCTCTCTCTCTCTCTCTCTCACTCTCTTTCTCTCTTTCTCTCTCTCTCTCTCTCTCTCTCTCTCTCTATCTTTTACTCTCTTTCTATCTTTCTCTCTTCTCTACGCAAGCGCTGATAAACAAAGATGCGTTCGCGTGAACGAACAGAAAAACGTGCAGCAGCAACAGAATACGGCGTTCCGAACTGACTCGATTTGCAAAGTCGTAAACGATTAACGACTCTTCCGTGCAAACATACCACCAGCGAAAACACATTTTTAGTTCGAACGAGAGAAAGAAAGAAAGAGAGAGAGAGAAAGAGAGAGAGAGAGAGAGACAGAGCGCGTAATACCACTTCGTTGGTACAAATGATTGAATTTAGTCAGTACGGATGAGGAGAGATCGACGGGAACGCGAAAAACGCGATAGTAGCGTAGCTATCGTTTTAGTAACGCCAAATTCCGCACAAAATACCATTGGAAACGTTCTACGTTCCTTTTACCTTCCCTCTTCTCTTTCTCCTCCTTCCTTTTCATATCTTTCTCTCCAGACCAACGAACACCAAATACTTTATCGTTTTCAAGAAAGAAGATACACATATTTTTCTACGATTTATCAAGAAGCTTAGAATCCGTCGAAGAGTTTTACGAATTCTTTAAGAAGCTTTTATTTTGTTTTGTTTTACATAGCCGTCGTAGACACAACGAATCGATAATGAGTCCTTTCGGAAGTACATAGCAGAAAAGACTATATAACATTGTCATATGATATATGGAAGCTTTATACGTGATAAACAAGCATGTAAAAGGGAGAGCAAAAGAGAGAGAGAGAGAGAAAGAGAGAGAGAGAGAGAGAGAAAGAGAGAGGGAGAAGGAGGGTGGAAAGTATGTGGTAGGAGAAAAATAAGTGGAGAAAAGCAGTAGAGAGAAGCTAAACAGGGTAAGAGAGATTGTTGCAGTCGAAACTCACAAAACTTGGATATTACCGATATGGACGAGGTCGAGAATCGATTCTTTGAGGAGAGGCCGTTGCCCTTATCTATTCTCCTCTCTCCCTACCACCGTTATCGTCGTTACTCTTCTCTCTTGATCCGTAAAGCATCGAGAAAGAGACACAGAGAGCGAGAGAGATAGAGATAGAGATAGAGAGAGAGAGAGAGAGAGAGAGAGAAGGATAGTAGGGCACCTCGAGCAACCGATGAATTCGCAGATTATGCTAATATCTTCGGGAGATGCCAGGGATTATCAAACTTGACACGAGTCTCTACGTACTGTTACTACTCCGCAGACCCCTGTTCGTTGCAACACCGATAATGCAACGAACAGGAAATCGGGACAAGTGTCCTTATATGCATGTACGAGGCTACAGCGAGCAGTAGCAGTAACAGAGCAGTTGGAACGGTGAGAATGCTCAGGGATCGAAGCTGCGTAGTTGCTAGTTTCGACGTCGGCCTGCTTCGAATAATAATTATTATTTGTACTCGATTCGCCGAACAATATCTGTGCACAAACGCCACACACTCATGAAGATAATCGGGATTATACGCATCGAAAGGATATTTCTTCTCTTTCTCTTTCTTTTTTCCTCCATCTCTCTCTTTATCTTTTTCTTTTTATTTTTTTCTAATATTAGTACACACGTTATTTCGATAACTTTTTTGAGATATATAACTAAAAACGAAATGATCTTTTCTCAAAGGATATGTCATAGATATGTGTATATGTACGTGTATATATATATATATATATATATATATATATATATATATATATATATAAGACATATATATATATATAAGACATATATATATAATATATATATATATATTATAAGACGCTGCTCTAGAAACGAGGTTATAAAGTTATTTCGAAAGGGCTCTGAATATCCATGTAAATGTCAAGAAATAAATGCATAAAGTAAGAATTGAATCGTTTAAAAATGTAATATCGACAAAAATACATTGGATAAGAGAAACATTTTCTTTTGTATTTTTATATACTTTTCTTTAGAAGATAAATAAGAAACAAAAAGGGCAGAAAAAGAAAAGAGAAAAGAGATGATAATTTTCATCGAATTGAGTAATCATATAGAAAAATGCCAAGAAAAATGAATAAATAATAATATCATCTCAAGCTTTAATCCTTTCGATCTTCGATAATTTCGTGTCCCAATTCGAACGGCCATGACCCTCTTACGATTCTAATCTACTCCCGCATACATCCACAGATACATTTATACATACATCCATTAATTCTCGAACACGATCGATCCCTTTATCAACAACGACCAGGAATGTCTCGAACCAAGCAAGCGATATCGTTGATCCTAAAGTAAGATGGCATATCGCATATATTCCACAGTATAAATGTACATATATCTCTACGTATATAGATACGAAATATGAGTAGTATCCATAAACGCATGAGTTATAGAGTCACCGACTATGAGAGGAGCATATGTAAAACGACGAAGTGGAAAGGAAAGGTAGCGAATGCTTTCACTGCGAAGAAGAGGAGACGAAAGGTGAAGAAACGAGGGATTAGGAGAGGGAAAGGGAAAAGGGGCCGAGGAACGGACACCTCTGATCGATAGTCGTCACGTCGTCGAGTAACACGGCAGAGTAGCTTGTAGACGACGCAACGTTTTGTGAAAACGTTCATCTTTCTCTCTACCAGGATAACATGCTTTCATTGAACTCGAACCACGATAACTCTCGGCAAAAGAAAGCGAGGGGTATGCTTGGGGCACAAGGGATAAGAGAGATAAGTACACGTATGTATTCCACTGGTGTCTGAATTCGGTCAGGTTACGAAGCCTACAACTTGCTCGTCGTCGTTGTCGTTGTGCCGATGACAGGACGATACGTCAAGGCATTGTCCCTTTTCGTACTTTCGACGTTCTCTCTTTAGCTTTTCCTTCGAGACACTAGGCAAAAACTAGACGCTGGATATACCATGTGTGTCATCTTAGATTAGACCTTAGAAAATGTCTTCTTTGCTTTCTATGATAAAGTATATTTTTTTTTTTTCTTTTTTTTTTTACGATAGACTGAATATGTTTTTCTTTCCATTTTGCGAGATAACAAAAATATATATAATACTATGATACAATAAATAATACTGTTATATTCTACGTAAAATATTTTTTTTTAATATTATATTCGTGAATGAAATACGTATATACATGTAACAAAATCTTTATCATTTATCCATTTATCTTAATTATTCTTTCACAAATAATTATAACGTTTAAGAAACCATTAACTCGTTTGATTGTTGTTTTCGAAGTAACAATCTTCGTGTAACATATGTAAATTGCTATTTATTAAATATGTTATACGTTCTTTACGTGTAACATATGTAAATTGCTACTTTTACTTGTCCCGGCTCATTAATTTGTTAGCTGATACGCGCATCATTCGAGAAACATAGAGAGAAGACAAGGTGCCCCAACAGAGATAGCGAATTAATTAATTTTCCTACATTGCTAATTCACTTCGTTTGTGTGATTGCGCGCAACCGAACAAAGGAGTCGTCCACAGTAGAATTCAAAACAAGAGGAACGTAATAATAACGTGTCTCTTTCCTTCTTGCCGGAATAACAGAAATTTTAATTTATGTTCTGTAATAAACTCTATGAAAAAGATGAAAAAGATATGCAATCGTACATTTTATAAGATTTTGCAAAAACTCTTTTAAAGCTTCTTAAACAAAAATTACGAAAATTGTGTGTGTGTGTGTGTGTGTGTGTGTGTGTGTGTGTGTGTGTGTGTGCAGAACAATGTATAGAAACAATATATACACACAATGCATAGGTACATATATATTGCACATATCATTTAAATTACATCTGACTTTCACCTTAATGGTTCACTCTTAATGGCAGTGGGGTTTTTAAAAACTCAATAAAATTATTTTTATATAATCTTATTAAGTTTTCCAAAAAAAAAAAAAAAAAAACTATTGATATCAAATTCATTGATAAATAAAATAATTGATAAACAAAATTTAATCTGCTAATTGTGTTGGACTAATATATTAGTATTTTAGAATTGGCAATTTTTTCGTGTATTGACAAAATTAACTTTTGCTATTGAATTAAAATTTTTATTAAAATTAAACATTATTCGTAAATAGTAAAATTTTTTTAATATTTTGGAACAACAATGAAATAAAGAAAAAATAAAAAGAAAAACAAAAAGATCAGTAAAATACGAACAGTTCGGCTTGCATCGTTCCTTGTTCGTACCGTGCTCTGTCCCATTTTTGGTGTGGATACGTCTGTCTATCATCTGTCTATCTGTCTAGAATGAGGGCATATCTAAACAAGAGTTGAACGATCAAAGCCCTTTGAAAGAAATTGAGAGCTTTTTGAAAAAGGTAAGAAAAAAGGGACGCTTCTCTAAAATTTTATTTCAACCATTAATGTACGTGAATACAAAAACATTAAATCAGTACAAAGTTTTTGTCTCTCTTCAGACCCTATTCCTACGCTTCTCTATTATACTCTGTCATATTTATTATATCGAATTTGTTTTCTTTATTAGATTAGATTCAAATTTGGAATTCGGGAACATAATTATTAATTATATGAAACAACGTCAAACCCGACAAAATATATTACAGAGATCAATAGAAATCTGGACATTAAGTTCCCATAAAAAATTTTTTACAACAATAACTGCTAATCGTTTAATGGATTTTTTTTTATTTTATTGTTGTCCCAAAATATTCTTAAATATCTTAAAATTTACGAATATTCTTTAGTTTTCATAAAAATTAAAAGTTAAACAGCGAAAGGTAATTACCATTCTCGCATGACGAGTATGCTCGTTGTAAAATAAAAAATTGCCATGTCTTGATGACGAGTACATTCGTAAAATATATTTAACAGACTAAAATGGCACGAAAAAAAAAAAATAGTATCATTAAATCGCAATACGGCTACTATTAAAAGGGTCGAATGAAAGTACCCTAGAAAGTCTCGTTTCCTTGTTTTGTTCGTCGAGCTACTCAAAGATAGAAACGTTGGAACTACCTTGACTTAAGTTGGCGAAGAAATAGAGAAGAATCTTGGGTAAAGTCGCGAGAAGAAAGTCACTCGCGACTTTTCGAAATAAATCTGTTCGAGAAACTTGGCTTTTATTGGTGCTTCCTTTCTTTTCTGCTTCCGTAGGATCGAGTCAACAAACCTTTTCATAGCCTTTTCGCGGTATACTTTTGGCAGTCGAAGTCCTTTCGAAAAAGAGTTTTGTTTTTAAACATGTAATTTCGACTAGTAGGACTAAGAAACTGATACGATTTCGAAAAGCTCACCAAATTCACGAGAAAAAGTTTTACGAGCTTCACAAAGGACACAAAGGGCTACACGATTCCTAGCCACGTTCAGAGACTGATGGACGGGGAGAGACTTTCGCCAATAAATAAGGTTCTTCTCTTCCTTCCTCTCATTCTTTCTCTCTCCTCCCTGTCTATCTCGCTTAGAAATACGCACTGATGTCTGAAAACTTTTCGACGACTCGCAAAATTGCCCGTCGTAGAATCAACGGATTATCGATTCGAATCGAATCGCATGTTGTCCGTATACATACATATGCATCAGTTGTACACTTTACAAACTGTGATAAAAAAAGAAAGAAAGAAAAGCGAACGAGGCGTACAATAACGACAAGGTAATTTCTCAAAATTAAATACGATAAAAAAAGAAAAACGATAAAAAAGAAATTAAAGAAAATTAAAATAATTATCATGCACGTAAATTAAAAAAAAAAAGAAAAAAGAAAGAACATCTCTTATTTGACGTTTTAAAAAATGTTAGATAGAGGAAAGAATTAGATCGATTAAAATGATTATAATCTCGATGGAAACGAACTGAAATGTTGGCCACGAAACGAAAGTTCTAACTGCATCTGCTATTCGTCCGAAGGGAGTATAATAAAGGAGAAGAGATAGTAAGGATGGAAAAGCAGAGCACTTGGAGGAGTACCTAAACTTTCTCTTCTCTCGTTGGATTAAAAAGTCAGCGATCGTCGATCGTCGTATGGCGTCTAATGTTTGCTGAACTTCATCGAACCCGAGGCTAAAAAGAAGAAGAAGAAGAAGAAGAAGAAGAAAGAGAATAAGGAGGAGGAGGAGGAGGAAAAGAGTCCCCTTGTTACATATTTACTGAGGCAAGCCGACTTTTTCTGCTTTTCCTTTTTCTCTCTGCCTTTCTTCGTTCGTTTCTCAACGTACTCGTAAACAAGATACCGCAGGGGAATCGCGAACGAAAGAAAGAGAGAGATAGATAGTAAGATAGAGATAGAAAGAGAGAGAGAGAGAGAGAGAGAGAGAGAGAGAGAGAGAGAGAGTTAAGAAGAGATTGCGTTTTGCCGAATGCCGTGTCACGCCAACGTCAATCTTAAACTTTGAAATTAACCGTAAAGTTTCGATGAAATTATTCTTGAGTAGTGCGAGTATTCGAAGGAATGTAGAAACGAACTAATGTAAAGAGTTTCGAGCTTTCGACATTCTCGTATCAAGCACGAATATCATTCATCTCGAAAAAGGAGAAAAGGAAAAAAAGTAGAGACGAAAAGAAAAAGAAAGAAAAAGAGAGAGAGAGAGAGAGAGAGAGAGAGAGAGAAGATCGTCGTTTACAGAGGTTAGCCATTTATCGAAGTACCTCGGCTTAGGGGCGAGCAGCGAGCCGTTTATTTTCCAGTTCAGTAAGAAAAGCAGGAGTGGCCCATCTTCGAAATATTATAATTATATTTTCCATCGGCAACCTCAAGGTAAATGGAAGTTAAATCAAAGTCTTAGCCCGGGGCAACGTAACGATAGAGAAAGAGAGAAAAAAAGAAAGACAGACAGAGAGAGAGAGAGAGAGAGAGAGAGAGAGGGAAAGCATCATGGATGTCGAGAGGTTTTCGTAAAAGAGACTTATATTGGTGAGTGTCTTCCTTATATATCGTCGAGGCAATCTCGAAGAAGATATGAAAAGTAGATGGAACTTTCTTCTTCTTCAATGGCAGTAAGTCTCCTGTAGGAAAGGCCACGAAAGAAAACAATTATTAATTCAAACGTAAAAGAAAAAGAAAAACAATAAAAAAATTAACACGCGACTACTTATAATATCCATAAATTAAACGTCATTTACGTTAAAATAGACAAAATACTTATATACATATATAATATATATACATTATTTATATAAGAAAGAAGGAAAGAGATGGGAGAGAGAGAGAGAGAGCGAAAGATGAGTAAAGTAATAATCTTTAAAGGCGTTAATTGTGAGAGGAGCAACGATAAAGATAAAGAGAAAGAGAGAGAAAGATATTTTCTCTAGCAGCTGAACGACGAAACCACGATTTCGGAAGAACGAAATTGCTCGAGAGAAGGGCCTAGGGCTTGTAAATAATCTGCACGGGACTTGCGGAGTCTCTCTCTCTCTCTCTCTCTCTCTCTCTCCTTGTCTTTTATTATCTCTCTTTCTCTTTCTCTTTCTGTTTCCAAAGACCTGGATAGAAGCTGCTGTTTGTTACAATTAGGAACACTCTTCCGGACTTATGTCTTCTTCTTCCTTGCACTTTCCACCCTAGCTCGATGTATTCAACCATGTTCATCACTTTGAATATCTCGTCGGAAATTACACGTCGAAATAACGGTCGTGTAATCTTAACATTCATTCTACTTTTATTAAAGTAACGTGTGTAAAAAAGAATATGATATCTTTTCTTCATATACAGACTGTATATGAAGTAAGATTCTATTAAGTAAGGACACCTAAATATCTCTTCGGCTTATTGTGATGTAACAAATATTTTTTACATAATGTGCATGATTTCGAATGACCCATTATCTGACAAGAATATTTTTTTCTCAAGATAATTTTTTGCAGAGTTATGAGATGTATAGAGATGTTTTTTTGATACATAATTAGATTTCTTTTTTATTGCATTGAATAACTGATCAAAAAATACATTCAGAGATGTATGATAATATGATCTTGATTTTCGAAAATTAAAATTTCACGTAAAACTGATGTCAAAGCTTGCAACCTCAATGGACGTCAGTTACGTAAAACTTTAATTTTCAAAAATCAAGATCATGTTATTCTTCATATCTGAATGTATTTTTTTAATCAGCTACATGATATAATAAAAAAGAAATCTAGTTATGTGTCAAAAAAACACCAATGACATTGATAATTCCGTAAAAAATGATCTCGAGAAAAAATATTCTTGCCAGATATTGGTACTTTGATATCATGCCCATTATGTAATAAATAATTTGTTGCATCACAATAAGCTGAAGAGATATTTAGGTGACCTTATTGAAAAGGACTATATATATATAAATTATTTCTCGTCAAACAAACGATAGCAATATATTTTTATAACACAATAGCAAAGTATAAACTTAAAACAGTACATCTTTTCCGTTTATTTTGAATAAGAAGAAGCATCTTACTTTTGGAGTCCGTTTTGATAGATCGTCGTCGTCGTTGTCGTTGGCTTTAGACCGACATCGAAGCGATCGACTTTGGCTTTGGCCTTTGCCCGAGCAAAGTGTACCAAAAGAGACGATCATATCTGTCTATATTCATGAGCAATACCACCACTGTGCTCTCGTATCAGGGAGGAAGATGCAAATGTACCGCCTTTCCGACCTACGAAGCGGCTACAATTTTCACGGAACTCAAGGGAGCCCATACGTTTTCCTTCGCATACTCATATATACATATTACAGAAGAGAACGTAAAGAACGATTCCAGTGGCACCGTGGACTTTCTTCTCTTTACCGTGCGTGGAATATACCATCGAACGAGTTTCTTTAGCTCCCATAACCAATACTATTTTCTTTTCGCAGCATTACGATATTTTTCGATATTATATAAATATACGTTTCTATACGATTCTTTTTCGTTTTTATATCAAAATATAAATATATATTAAATGTATGTATATATATATATATATATATATATATATATATGCTTACATATACTTACATATACGTCACGCAGGAAAGAATCTGTTTACCGTTTGCGTCACTCAAATACTTTTCTTTCGTACGAGATAGAAAAATTGGAGGAGAAGTATTCGGTGCCAGAACGTGTCGTCTAAAAGTCTACATGGGTTAGAGAATGAAAGAGAGAGAGGAAGAAACAACGTTCCATCGGTAGTATGAGAATGAGAGAGAGAAAGAAAGAAAGAGAGAGAGAGAGAGAGAGTAAGAGAGAGAGAGAGAGAGAGAGAGAGAGAGAGAGAAAGAGAGATAGAGAAAACTGGAAACTAGTATTGGAGTAATCTCCTGTTCAGGAAATTTATTCGCCATCTCGGCAGCTTCCGCCTAAATCGCTCTTTCCAACTCCCTGTGTTCGGGCTTCGCCGTTTTGCTAGGATTAATATCTACGTTCTACGCTACGGCTTCGTGAAATTTGCCGTGAGATAAGGGCTCGATCGTACATACCTGGCATCCCTGTGGCGTGGCCGCGTTACGCGAGGCTTACGCCTCAAAGCGTAATTACTCTAGGGCGGACGCGATGACGGTACTACGCTATACTCTATTCTCTTCCTCTCTCTCTCTTTCTCTCTCCTTCTCTCTCCTGCGATCGACGAATTCGAAGCTTTTCAAGGGAGATCTATAACCACGACGACGACGACGACGAAGATGACGAACACGAGAACGATCGAATTCAATTAGACGTAAGCTTCGCGCAAAGATGAGAAACATCATGCTTTGCGAACGATAGTGAATCTTATAATTAATAATTTCTCGCGTAGCAAGAAAATTGCAAATTCTTTTTCTAAATAATTTTTCATTTAAAAATATATAATTTGTTTCTCTACGTGAAAGACACATAAAATACCAATCAAGTTTATCGAAGTGCCACATAGCATTTAGTTCTATAAAAGCTATAAAAGAAGACATTAATAAATACTTTATCGCTTTCATTTTAAACTTCATGATTCTACGGACTTTAGAAAAATATTGAACTCGTGATCCGAGAAAGAGATATAGATACATAGATAAATAGATCTCATGAGTTCTCGCATTAAAAAGAAAGCTCGATAACCGTGCAAGCGAGATAAGGTGAGACTTTCTATTTACGTGAAGGCCGGTAGAAAAAAGTGGCTTTTATAAAAAATGAAGAAAGCGCAGAGTTAGGCGTAAAAGATGTTCTCATGCTAACCGTACTATTTCATTTTTATAACTTTGCGAGTGCCCTTCTTTTTTGAGACTTCAATCAAAGCTCTCTCTCTCTCTCTCTTTCTTTTACTCTTTCACACATTAACTGCTCTCTCTCTCTCTCTCTCTCTCTCTCTCTCTCTATCTCTCTCTTTCATACACGATTCAAAGAGACGTTAGCCACTCTTCGTGGTGCGTCGTTTCGCTCGGTGTATTACGTTTACCCTCGAAAACCTATAGAATCTCATCGTCGGAGGATAATGTCGCTACGACCAATTGAACCGTCGAGAGAGCTTTAGGGTTACTCTTCACAAGCATCGACCTCCTAGAAACACGAGAGTAAGAGAAGCAGAGAGAGAGAGAGAGAGAGAGAGAGAGAGAGAGAGAGATATGGAGAGGGAGAAAAAAAATGCCCGACAAAAGCACCTCTCCTCTTCTTTCTCTTTCTCTCTCTCTCTCTCTCTCTCTCTCTCTCTTGACCTTGTCTTTGCTTGCCTCGGCTCTATTACAACCACCTTTGACTCTTATGCGCGTGCCTTGTGAACTCGATCAGAACGAGGACTAATTTTTTTTCTCTTCCTAATTAGACGATCATTTTTATACTGAAGTATTTTTCTAATTAATAGGTTAATCATTCATCACAACGATTTATTTCAATCTAAAGTAACCCTTAAATTTGTATTATAATATATATATATATAATATTTTTAATTTCGATTCAAATAATATATACTTATGTATTTCTATTCGAAAGACGATCTCGAATGATTATCATCGATTTCAAAATACTCTAGAAAAGTTTGAAATATGAAAGGTAGATAGGTATCGTACTCGTACAAAAAGTTCGATATGTCCGGAGGTTAAGAGTCGAAAATGAAATAAGCGGGAAATCCGATATTGATGTTCTTCGATTTAACGCATTCCAACGTAGATTTCTTCCGGGTGGTTAGATAATCCGCGAATATATTGTAAGATATGCGCACGTTAAGAAGGGTGAAAGAGAGGGATGAAGAAAGGGAGTACATGGAAGTACGCTATACGAAAAATTCTTCCGGCAATATCGAAGGGATATACGCTCGGGCGTATATTCAAATCGCTTCGGTGAACCATAAACACAAGGGAATTCGTTTCAATGCATGCGGCTTCTTTTCTTTCTTTTTTTCTTTTCTTTTTTCTTATCTTTTTTCTTTTTCTTCGCACTAGGGAAAGCATCAATTTTTCTTCTTTCTCAACGAGAAACGTTCGAGAGAACGTCTTACGTGAGCACGTGGATGGTACATAAGATAGCCCAATAATGTGGTATAGTCGAGCCATAAAGGCGGATATGAGGACTGCATAACGCGAATTTTTCTTATTGGATAAGAACCTTAACGTTGAAAGCTTCGCGAAGAAAATCGTGCCGTATTGAATCTATAAAAGGAACACTTCGTTCTATTATTTTATTTCTATTATTTTATACATTCTATTATTTTATTTTATTTATTTATTACTTATATATGGTGTTAGTTGACGAAATTTTTATTCAATTATTATAATTATCGATATTTCATCGAAAAGCTAAATCCCTCATGAAGTACAAATTTGAATGTACATTAATAATCTATTTGCGCTATCGAGAAGGACTCATCGTACCTATTAACGTACCTCGTTTTCAAGGATTCTCATGAGACAGAAGAGGATTTCTAGGAGTAACTCATTAATAATTACGAGAAGGTACGAGCACCGACGTTAGAAATTCGCAACGAAGGGGAAACGACGACGTTCCACGTGGACGCAGTCCAAGTTCCAAGTTCGTAGTTTCGAAGCACACATTCGGTATGCTCTCGCGCCTTCTCTTGGTACATTAAAGATCCCTCGTTAACGTTATATACCGGAGACCCGTTTCAGAGCCACGTGTTCTAACAAGATAAAGATCATTAACTTCGAGCTTACTGAAATAACTCCGAATTTTCATAATTTTTTAGAATAATATTAACGATTTTTATTCAAAATCTAATATATCATAATTTTCAGTTGTCTATAGGCATAATATTAATTATTATTAAATTGATACATGACTTCGATGAAAATAATAGATATAGACATAATAGACATAAAATGATTTGCATTTTATAAGACAATGTTTTATCATGAAAGATAAAAAAATAAACTTATCTGTAGAGATGGCGAGAAAAAGATTAATCGAACTAGCGATAAATAAATATAGTAAGTAGGGTGATCATGAGAATAATCGTGCGTGAGATTTTAACCCTTTTGGATTTTCTCTAAGCTTGACGATTTAAGCTTGTGATGATGTACAGGAAGAGGGTAACCAGTTGGACTGAAGAACGATCGAGAGGGGTGAATAACGCAAGAGAGAGGGAGAGAGAGAGAGAGAGACAGAGAGAGAGAGAGAGTCGGCGGTAAAGAGAATGAGAAAGAGAAAAGGATAGAAAGGATGAGGGAAAACCGGTAGGGAAATGGGCTTGACTGTTACACACATATATTCCCTAGAGCTCGAAACTGATAGCGGACAGATACTGGGCATTCGTGGCGTACGGTTAGAATTAATTGCCAATGTTTGCTTCGACTGGTGGATATTGGGACGAATGTTCGTAAGGGAGTACGGCTCACAGCTCGCATATCACGACAACCGTACCGATTGTGATGAGGTCGAACCGAAAGGATACGGTAATACTTACGTCTGTCGTATTGATGACCAACTACAAGTAATATGGTGTTAATGATAGATTATTGTAATCGAACTGGTATATTGATTGAAAAGATAGTTAAATCATTCTTGAGCTATTTTAATCTTTTTTGTTATATGCTCATATATACTTAAATTCTATATATATAGAATATATATATATATATATAATACTATATATATAGTATTACTCAATTTCTTACTTAAAAAGACTAGGATGACTATTTTCAGATTTCTTTTCTTTTTCTTCTTACTTTTCTATCTAACACAAGATATACTATTTCACGTAAGAAAGAGAGCCTAGCACTGGATATCCAGGAAGCTCGTGCTAAGTGGCTCGCTCGGTAAACCGAAGGACGTCGACGTCGTTGTCTTCGCCGGTGGAAAGTGGCCAGAAAGAATGAAAAAGAGATAGAGTCTCTTGAAAAGCATTATCGTTTAAAAGTCAGCGTCTGGCTCAGCTTTTTACAGTAGGACGGGAATAGCGTGACATTCGAAATAAGTACCGATCCAGTAGAGAATGTCCTCTTTCCTCTCCACCCTCCCCTTCCTCGTCCTCCTTCTTTTCTTGGTCCAAGGTACGACCAATTTGAAAGTTAACGATGTTACCAGCCACGCTTGGATTATGTTAATGCGATATTTCGGTAGATGCCACCTACGAACACGAAAGGCTGAGCTCGACGACTACGACGACGACGTTTAAGATCGAGACATACTGCGAGCTATAGACCTCGAAAACGATTATTACCCAAGGTTATAAAACGTAACTACTTCCTTCCGTGGCGCGGTAAAGTGCGACATTTCTGTACTCGTCCAACTGTAGAGCCACACCAAGAGGGATAATGGTAAGTGAATGAAGTCCACACCCAAGTACCACCTTGTGGCAGACGTACTTTTAAATAAGAAAGACTTTCCCCTTTTTTTCTCTCTACTAGAAGCAACGTGATTCTTTCTTCGTTACGTCGTACTCGTTGTAATTTTCTCTTTTGTATTATATCAGTGTTGGCACTGTAATTTTCTTAAACCAGGATCGTTAAAGAAAATTGCTTCAAAAATTAAAGGATGATAAACGTGAGAGATAATACAAAAATTATTATGAAAGTAGGCTGAATCCATGAAAATTTCATTTATCATAATGTAGAATTATTTAGAACTATGTATATATAAAGGGTGTCCCAAAATTCATTCAAGATTTAAATTTTGTGCCATTTGTACGGTAAAGTGTTGCCAACAAAAAGAAAACAGCGTGATAGCTGACAGTTCAGGGTTATTAAAAATGGACCGCTACAAAAAAACAACGCATTTTCATTGTTAAGCAATATTTTAAAAATAATGAAGGTTTGGCAGCTACAGTTCACAATTTTCGTACAAAATATGGGCGGAATAATAATTTAACTTCATCAATTGTGAAGAGATTAATTAAAAAATTTAGGGAGACTGGATCAATTAGTGATCTTAAACACTCTAGTCGTCCTTGAACACAAAACATTGAAGCAGTTCGTAAGAGTGTTGTTGAGAGTCCAGGGACATCAATTCGGCACCGTTTTGGTGATTATAATGGGTCGCCAGATCTAACACCGTTAGATTTTTTTCTTTGGAATTTTTTGAAATCTAAGGTTTATGCTAATAAGCTCATGATCACCCACGCTTTGAAGGAGGAAATCGAGCGCTGTATCAACGAAATTCAGTCACATTTATGCAAAACAGTCATGGAAAATTTCAACAAAAGAGTGCGTATGTGCCAACAGAATCGTGGAGGCCATTTACCCGATATGCTATTCTATACGTAACCTTATACTGTATACTTTATGAATCAATAAAAAATTGACCATTTTTAATTATAAACCTGTATTTTCTATCAAAATTACTTCTTGCGTGAACTTTGGGACACCCTTTATATATGTATATATATATACACAGATACATAAGTATATATGTATAACTTAGAATATTTTTTATAATCAATACGTGTTAGAAAATTAGAAAAGAATTAAAAAAATATAACGAAAAGTTTATCGAGTATCATTTGATTTTTGCTTTCTTTTCTTCTTTTTTTTTCTGTCGAAAGTTGTATCTGATGAGTGTAGAACTTTTCGTTGGGGCGGAACGCGGGTTATCCGGAAGACGAGATTCTTTCGGAAATTCCACGAAGAGGAAAGAGCGTACGCCACGTGAACCTTTCATTTTCCATTAGATACTGCTTTCGACGAGCTGCGAAATCCGATCGACGCGGCCGTCCAATAACGTGATCCTGATTTTTCGAAAGAAAGACAGCCGCCACCAGCGAGAGGACGAAAAGAATCTCTCCTTCCTCGATCCAAAGTATCTCCTGTTATATATATATATACCTATATATACTTACATATATATATATATATATATACATCTACCTACCGAAGGACTTTCCTAAAAGCGTGCGATGTTTTAAGTCGATTTTGTTGAGGACGGATATCGTGTTACGGTAAAGAACTTCTACTTATTTCACGAACACGAACGATCGATGAAAATCCGATAAGAAAAGTACTTTGTAAAATATAAAAATAAAATTAAAAAATTCGAAACTATTGTGTTACAATAATTGTTAATTACCTTATCAGTTGAAAAAACAGGTTGGTATAAACGAATAAAAAGTACAAAGTTTTGTCGAAGTAAAAGATATTTCTCAAGAAAGTCAGTTAACAGGTTGAACGAAGGAAATAGAGAGAAAAATAAAGAAATAAAGGGAAACAGACATACGAGTTTAACAAACGCCGAAAGCTAATTTGAATGATTACTGTAATCTTTAACATAGTTTTCTTGTCTACTATCAAGATAGTCTACTTCTTTCGTCCTTCTGCTCACAATTTTTTTTTGATATTTCTTTAATTTGGGGTCAGAAACTTCGTAGTGATACTAAAAATGATACTAAAGAGAGAACTTCGTAGAATAATATTAAAGAGATTTGTTGAAAATATCAAGATATCAAATATAATAAGAGTATAATAACTTTTTTTACTTTTTTTTTTTACTTTTCATGAGACACGAACGAATTTATTCAAGAGCAATTCTTTTTAAGAAAGTATAAATAAATGAATGCATGTTCCACACGAGACAATTACCAGAATAATATGAAACATCGAAAACGTAGTAATCGACAATGTAACGAAGCAGATGTTATGTACATATAAAAGGTTTCTCCATTTGTATCGAATCCGTTATGGGATATATATATCTATACCTGGAGATATTGAACAGAACTGATTGTAAAGCATCCTCGGAAATCGCGATGAAAGCGAATCGAGACTATCTTTCTTGCTTCGGACGAAGTCCTATTCAGAAAGAGAGAAAGAAAGAAGAAAAAGAGAGAGAGGAAAAGAGAGAAAGAGTGAGAGAGATGAAGAGAGCGAGAGCGAGAGAGAGAGAGAGAGAGAGAGAGAGAGAGAAGGGAATAAAAATGCATCCTCGACAGGAAAGAACCAACGAAGAAGCCAGCTTTAAACTGCGAACAGCGATCTCACGAGGAATGAAAGATGCATTGAATGTACTTCCACAAAAGAGACAAATATTTAACGATATCTTATCGTTTCTTACCATGTATATAAACGTGAAATTGAACAAAAAGAAAAAGGAAAATAAGTATATGACATTTCGACAATATCGTTGATAGACTCGATAACTGCATATTCTTGAATTATTTTATAGATAACATGAGAAGTCTGATCGAAAAACTGTAGTTCAATTTTTAAGATTACCTAATTCGTTGAATTTCAATGATATGGAAAGAGAAAAAAAGGATTTCAAACGTATATTTCGAATAGTGAATTGATATCGAAAAAGAAAATGGCCATCGTTTTGGCTACAATTTCACAAACTATAGTTTCATAGTTATTGCGTGGAAAAATGGAAGTAAAAATTTCTAATTAGCGGCCAACTCCGGTTGTTAAGCTCAGCGCGTTGTTTCGACCGTTCCGGTAACAGATCTTGCCTTCTCGAATCGGACAACGGCTCGACGTTTAACCTACATTTCCGGGGAAATGCGTGTTAGCTCGTGTCTGGGAATAATTAGACTCTTGCCAAGCTGCTGGCAACGTCGTTCCGAGCTGACTCGCTCTTTTTATTGCACATTGCAAACTGTACAGTCATCTGTTCCCATCAAAATATTACATTCCAGCGTATGGTTTAACCGCAAAGCAGAAATTTAATAAAAGCGTTAAGGTGTAAATATCGATTTAAAGTCTATGAGATTGACAAAATATATGCATATGCATGTAATATTCTTCGTTTCTATCGTTAATATCAAACTATATGTGATGAATATATATACATATATATGTCACGATCATTTTGATGGAAAAAAAAATCGTACCACAAAGTGTGCTTTTTTCAGCGTAAATTATTCCTTCCATAGTAAATTTTCTCCCTTTTCTTTCTTCATCTCACTCTCTCTCTCTCTCTCTCTCTCTCTCTCTCTCTCTCACACATTCTCTTCTTTTTCTCTTTTTATAATCGCTCGTGAGTATCACGGCTGAAAATCTGAGATGGTAGGCGGAGTCGCTATAAAAAATCTTTAACCTGTCCTATAAGGGAGTTTGCATCGTTTAATTTCCACTCGGCTTACTTCCACCCTCATCGTGCTCGCTCTTCTCCTAACCTACGGGGTATTCCCTTTAGTATTATCCCACAGACTGACCAACTCACGTTCTCTTCTCACCCTTAAAGCAAAGCAGGGCGCCAAAGAGAGACAGAGAGAGAGAGAGAGAGAGAGAGAGAGAGAGAGAAAGGGAGAGAGAAGAGAGACGAGGAGAGAAATTGTCTGTGATCGAAGCGTGGATAAAACGTTGATCGTCAAGCACGGTATGATGCAAAAGAATATAACCGCTTCTGTTGTTACAACTCGACTTTTTTCTTTTTTATATTTTATAATTTTTCTCTTCAAATTTTATAATACGAGTTTCTTCGATATTTGATCGATACAAGCTATGAACTGAAATGAAAATGAGCTTTCTTTATCAAGCTCATTTTCGTTACCTCGTTAATTAACGTATCGATGAATAATAATATTCTTTTATAGAGTTTGGTGTAGAAGAAAAATAAAAAAAAATACAGAAGGTAATGTTTTATAAATTATCCATAAGAAATTTAGTATTTTCATACAAAATAGAAGAGAAGAAAGAGAAAAAAAAAATATGCTACCATTACTACACAGAGGAGCCGACAAACTTGGAGTCTCTGCAAAACCACAGAACTAATTCTAGCCGCACGCGTACTGGTTACCCCGCTAAATGTCTCAGTAACTCAGCTTGAGGTAACACTGAACATGTCCGAAACAGTTTCCGAAACAGAGACGTAGTTTAGAATGTCTCATGGCGTAAGATAAACACGTGTGCGTAATGTATGTGTATATACGATGTATATAACTACTATGTTTTAAAAAAAGAAAAAAAAAAGAAAAAGAAATAAATAAAAGATAGATAATTAATTTATGTTTTCAATAATAATTTAAAATTCGATAATTTTCACGAAATTACATTTATATATTCATTTCTCATTTTCCAGGACATCGTTTTCAAGCCGATTACAAATTTGCTTTGAACAGATTTACCATGATAGAGATCGAACGTGGAACATGTAGTCTCGTTATCATCGCTAAAATGTATCTGTCAATATTTGTTCTATCTGAATATTCCATTTATGACTATTACTAGTCCTATTACTAATACCATGAGAACGACCTAATAGTGTATTATTACAATTTGGTGCATCGAAATATGGATCGATAGAATGAAATGTACGGTAATATCGTAGCACTTCGTATCCGTGCGTGACCATCAAATTATGTGAAATCATAAAACGCATCCGTGAATCGCAATCCTTCTCTTCCTCCAACAATCGAACATTATTGATCTAATTTATATTCAGGAAAAAAAAAGAAAAGAGAGAGAAGACTGAGAAGAGAATAGAAAAAGGAAATGAAAACCAGAGCTCTATAAATCAATTACGCGATTTTAATTAGAACCGCACGGATTTATGTGAGTAACGGTAGAAGAGGAGTCTTTTAATATTCCACCTTCATTATACCGTAATATTCGTCGTTCGTTAGGTAAAACCGGACAATGTAGCACGACGTTTCCGTGCTTAACAGAGGCGACTTGGTGCTGCTTCTCTCTCTATGGTAAAATGGCACGCGTCTCATTGCTCGCAGCTCGGAACTTGCTGCTGACAGGTCACTTAGAAACATACCTTTCCAAGAGCATTTACATACTTACAAAAGCTCTCGAGTTATCACCATAATAGGTTTGAAAATGATGCCGATATATAATACCTATCGAATGGCCCTGACCGTAACCTGAAACTTCAAATCGACTCGTTAATCGAATGATTTAATGAACAATTTGGATTAATACGTTGAATGATGTATAAATTATTAATGTCTAACGTTCAATTTTAAAATAAAAGAAAGAGAAAAAGTGTCGTAAAAAATATTCTAAAAAATTTCGAATGACGTACGATATAAGAGTTCTTAAAGAATTAAAAGGCTAAAAGTATACTTCCTAACAAGAGTAAAGTCCAATAGGAAAAGTACGATAACGAATGTTTCTATATTTTTTATCTACAAAAAAGTTATATTAGATAAATATCTTATTCTATTTATTTTGCAAGATATTTAAGTTTCTCTTAGATTCTTCTTCCAACATACGTCAAATCTCGATTCTATGTTTCGAACGACTCGAAAAGTTTCTTCTTTCCTTCCGTGCGTAATTTTTCACCGACATCTTTTATGTCAGACGTAAGGCAGCAGCAGCCAACAACGACGGTTGGTAGCGGCACACCCATAACGATATCGCGGTCACCTTTTTTGTCGGAGAAATTTATGGCGCGGTAATAGAGGGCAAATTAGAACCACATGACTGGCTCCACCATCAATCTCTTCTACGCCTCCCACGGCCGATGGGGCTTCCTCTCCTTTTTCATTTTCCTCTCTCTCTCTCTCTCTCTCTCTCTCTCTCTAAATTTCTCTCTACCTACGAATAAACTAAACTCGTCTCGTGCTGAAATCGTTCTGAATTCTTCTCGAAAATATTTTTTTCTTTCATACATATATACTATCAAATCGAATACTACACTATATTATAAATTTAATTTCAAATATTTCTCTTTAATTCGATTGTAATGAAAATTTCAATGATTACGACGGACTTCTGAAATAAAATTGAATGAATTGTTTTCATTTTCATTGTTCTCTTTCCTACTTTGTTTATCAAAGAAAAGTATTAACGATAAAAACCATGCGTACGATTGTGAAAATGGAACGGTCTTAAACACATTCGAGATTCTACGAGTTCAGAAGCTTTTTTAAGGAATATATGAATTCAAAGAAAAGTACTGAAGTAGTCGGTGCATTTCGTAAAGACTGCCGACGCTAATTAGTAAGATCGTTGCTAAGCCTTATTTCTTCACTTTCTTTCTCTCTCAAAATACCTTGATCCTTTAATAATTTTCAGACCAAGGCATATATATATATATATATATATATATATATATAATATAATACCTATATATAGATATATCTAATTTATTCGTAATTATGAAGTTCCTTCGAGGAGTTGCTCGATTAACCAATCAGAAGTCTTCCATACATTTTCGAGGAAGCCAAGAGAGAACGTCTAGGATTTTCGACTTTACAAATTTACGGAAGGATTTTCCAAGAAAACCCCGCTTAGACGATCATAGAATTTCATCGTTCGGGATTACGTCGCGATTTTCGGCAATTCGCTAACAAAACCGACTGCTGGAGTATCTGCTCTGCTCTGCTTTACTCCCTTTCTACCAGATTATTTCGAAGCCAACGCACTTTGGTAGAGCTTCGATGATCGTACAGCAATTTTATTCTTATCGTTGGTTTAATACCAAATGCGAGAAATACAGAGCGAGTTTCGCGCTACGTTCTATTAATGAAATATGTTTTCCCGATATTCCGAGGTATTGCTGGTGGAACGATTTATCTTCTTACGAGTGTGCCACACTTACCTTCACACATACACATACTATGTATAGATGTGGCGTAATACGATAATGAAAAAATCCTGTGCGGTGTTCCGAATAAGTGTAGAATATTGTTTTCCAGGAAAGGACCAGCAAACCGCACCTAATTGAAAATGTAATGTCCGATTTATATCTATGTTTTGGTTAAACGAATGTGACTTTTAAGAATAAAAAATAAAAAGTAAATAAAAAAAGAAAAAAAATATAAGAAGAAAAATGAAGGAAAAATAAGTAAATATAAAAGTAAAAATGATAAAGAAAAAGAGAAAAGAAGTTAACTAGATTATCTGAAGAAATTTCATGACACAAAGTCGATTTAGTCAAAGAAATACCTTATATCCTTTATTTGGAAATGAACGAATTTATTTTGTAGGAAAAGGTAAGATAGAAGGAGTTTGATTTCTCAGGTTCAAGAATATAAGAAGAAGAAGAAGAAGAAGAGGAAGAAGTAGTAGAGAATGGAGTGGGAGAAGAAAAACAGAAGCGAGTTCGCGATAGGTGGCCCCGATTCTCGATGAAGATCCACTTTACGCCGAGAAGAGGATTTTCCAACTACTTTCCGACTGGAAATCGAAGGGCTATGGTAGTGGGGGTTGAGATGAGAGTAACAGTGGGAGTGAACGTGGGAGAAAGAGAAACCGAGGAATCCCTCATTCCATTAGAAACGAAAATTCCTCGGAAATGCTTCGATTTCAGATAGGACTTTCTCGTCTCGTGCATGTGCCGGATATATCGCGTGCTTGGTAGTATCGTTCCACTTGACCGAGGCTACGAAAAGAGATGCTTTCGTAGCGCAAGAGGAGGACCTTCTTTGGAAAGAGGTAACACCGATGGTATCCAGAGAAAGAGAGAAAGAGAGAAAAAGAGAGAGAGAGAGACAGAGGAAGGGAGAGAGAGAGACAGAGGAAGGGAGAGAGAGAGAGAGAGAAGAAGAAAACAGACGAGCGCACTCAGCAAGGGATACCGAGCTGTCTCTGATCTGACACGGCAGGATTACCTTCCAGAGAGAGGAAAAACGCGTACGGCCTTCCAGAAAAGAATGAATGGAAAGAACAGAGTATCCTCTCTTTCTCCCTCTTTTTCTTGGTGTGGGACTGAAGTGAAGAAGAAAACAAAAAACAAAGAAAAGAGAACGTACGATGGCCTGTTTTCCCACAGGTTTTCTGCCTTGCTTTTCCTATTTCCAAGATATCTACTACTTTTTCTTGGTGAAACAAACGATACCAATCGTTTCATATTCCTCATCGTGTTTTTTTTTTTTTTTTTTATCGATAAATGATATCTGTTTTCCTTGACCTTTTTTATAATAAAAAATTGAACAACATTCGGAGTAATCGGAAAATGTCCAAAGTTGGGACAAATCGCAAAACCGAATTTCACGTAGAACGAGTTTGATTAAATCCACTCGCTACGCGTTACCGCGACCAATTAACTCCTCATTATGTTATTTTCATCAATTTTACGCTTGTGCAGGCACTTAGATTAATGGTGCTCTGGCTGGTTGCGGCAACTCACATATATATATATATATATATATATATATATATATATATATATATATATATATGTAGTATGTATGTAGGTATGTACCCTGAACGAATTAAAACAAAAAAAAACGAGGTTCCGGCAATTTACACTCGGATTTACGATTCTCGTATCGTAGCCTTTTATACGACCCACCAGCACCACGCGAGTTCATATACGTGCGTACGTATGAAAATAGCGGTCGAGCTTTTCTACTCTTTCTCTCTCTCTCTCTCTCTTTCTCTCTCTCTTTCTACCATCGTATACGTCGACTTTATTTGGTCTCGTATTTTCGAAAAATGTAGAACGCAGTAGGAAATTGCATAGGGATTCTACATGAAATTAGTCAGAATATTATTACGTATGTGCTTATGCGCTATTCATATTATGTATATAGTAATATATAATATGTGAATCTAATAAAAAGAAACAATCATCAGTTTTAATTGATAAAAAATTTAAAAAATAAAAATCTATCTAGAAATTTTCATATTTTATAAAAATTGAATTATGAAATAATCTAATCGGATTGAAGTTCGAATATATTACAAAGGTTTCATAAAATTTCTATAGTAAATTTAAGTTTTCACAGCAAATTCATTCATTAATGAATTTTAATAAATACATAGGAGATTTATGGAATTCCATGTATCTATATACCACGAAGAAAAGACCGTATAAATGCACAATTAATGAATGGATTTTGGATTTGGCGGTGCTTCGTTGGACTAGTATGACGAATACGGTCGTATTAGCAAATCGTCAGATGCCTTTTGTTGTCGAGTACTATTCTACAATATCTCTCTTCCTCTACCACTCTCTCTTTCTCTCTCTATCTCTCTCTCTCTCTCTCTCTCTCTCTCTTTTACAAAAGAATTTGAGAGAGCAGCCACGCGATTCTATTCGCCGCAACAAGCTTTAATCTGCTTAGTCGCATTCCGACCGCGTGGGAAACTACGCTCGTGTAACTAGATCGCGAAATCTAGTATGTCCTCCCTAAAATCGAGGCCGTGTTCCTGTCCCAGTGAAGTATGGCACTCTGTCCGCCCACGATATGTCAACGGAGCCACGAATACGGATTTAAACACGGTTGGCATCGCGCTCACTTGCAACGCCGTGTCTTCTTTTCCTCTTTCTTTTTATTCTGTGTGTCTATATTCTTTTTTTTCCCTCTTTTTTCTTTTTTTATCTCCGACCCTTTACCCTTCGTGAAGAGAAAATCGTTGTAACTTTGCACCCTCTTAAACTCCGACTAACGAGGATATATATCTTAACGGTGATAACACAAAGATAGTTGCCTTTTAATCGAGTAAAAGGAACTCGTCTCGTGTGAGAAATTCGAGACGAGACGAGACAAGACGAGACTAGACTTAGACAAGACTTTGTCCGATGATTGATATATCAACGTAGGAAATATAAATATTCTAGACACTTCTCTCATATATCTTTTTTTTATAGAAACTAAATGAAACAAGAAATCAGCAATTCTCGATTCTTCTCTAATAAAAAGGAAGAGAAAATTACATGTGTATATCTTTATTTATTAGGTGTATATATAGATATTTGTTTTAAATAAGGTTATCGGGTCTTATCCCGATAACGTATAGTAGTATATACAAGTACGTATTTCATTGGCAGAACGAGGCCGCGTTGATAGGGTAACAGATGCCCTGGTAGATACACGATAAACGTACACACTCACTCACTTCTCAGAAAGGCTGTCACGAAAACACGGCGACCGATAAAAGACCGACTTACTGATCTTGACGATCCACTGCGTCCTCTCCCACAATATTTAAATTTACCGACATATCCTCGATTCGATATCCATCATATCCCGACGTTATTTCTTTTGCTTTTTCGATTAAACAAAAAAAAAAAAAACAGAAAAAAGAATGTTTCGTGCTTGTTCCATGGAGAACTTTAAATAATGTCAAAATTTCGTTGGATCGTTCGTTCGTTCATTCGTTCGTTTGTTCCTTCGTTTATTTATTCGTTCGTTCATTCGTTCGTTTGTTCCTTCGTTTATTCATTCGTTCGTTCATTCGTTCATTGATTCGACTAACAGAAAAAGAGAAAGACGACGATGATGACGACAAGCTTTTCTCAACGACTAATTCGATGCCATCTCGAAAAAGAGAGCACACGGTGAGTCGAACAGTGAGGTCGATAAAGGTTCACCGTGCTAACTGGATCAAGGATGTGTATCACAGAAAAGTAGGATAGCTCGTTTCGGTAGTAGTACTTTACTCCGATCCTTTTCTCGTCATCATCCACCAACACATACATACACAGAGGAATACGCATACATATACGTATTCATTCGAACCCTCCTTCCCCTATCTATCCACCTACCTTTGGCGCTCACCGAAAACGGTGGACTTTAGCTCTCTTCTTTCCATCCTAATCTTTCTCAACCTGCTTCGGTGTATTTCGCTCGATTGCAGTTTTTACCGGGGCAAAACCACGTTGTTGGCAAGGTAGGAACAGCGTAATACCGGATACGGCTTATCCGAATGCTGATAGAGCCCAAGAGGGAATCCTCCGTAAGCACGCCGGTAGTAGGCTTACCGCGACTTACGGGCTGCCTTTTCCTCCGCAACCATACTCTTCGCCACCCCTCTTCACTCTGCTATACCAGCAACATCTACCTCCTATTTTGCCCCTCCCTCAAACGGTAAATTCGAAAGCGGAAAAATGTTTTTCCAGATTACAAAACGACAAGAAAGAAGAAGAGGTAGAGGATGCCTTGCATCGTAGAAAACGATCGTATATACCTTCCCTCATCCTCCTTCTTGCTTTCTACTTCCCTTCTTAATCCATCACCGACTAAACGCTTCCATTCCTTTCCTCTCTCCCTCTCTCTCTCTCTATCTCTATCTCTCTCTCTCTCTCTCTCTCCTTCTCTTTCTTTTCCCTTCTCTTCTCATTCGAGGTAAGAAGAGGTCAAGGAGAGCAAAGCCGAGTTTTCCCTCGAGTCTTCGCGCTCTACACTCGGTGCGAAATTTATTAAACCTACCCCCACTACTAACGTCAGGTGGCGAGGCAAATATTCAAATAAATATCTTAGATGCTCGTGTAGGAAGATAGAGAAAAAGAAAGAGAGAGAAAGAGAGAGAGAGAGAGAGAGAGAGAGGACAAGAGAGGAAGAGAGAGAGAGAGAGCGAGAGGAAAAGCTTTACGTTACTTATCTTTTTCTCTTTATCTCTATAAAGGCAACGTCTAAAAGGGTTAATAACTATCTAGAATATACGAATACTGATCAAAGTAGATCTCCCTCCACGATTTATTATTCAAGGACGTTCTCGTTATTCACTGTCGGAACGGTAGGTACAGTAAGAGGAATGGTTAAAAGGCAAAAGAAACGACATAAAATCCACGGTAACGTTTTCCCCTTTTCTTCCTCCCTCCCTCTTGCTCTCTCTCTCTCTCTCTCTCTCTCTCTCTCTCTTTCTCTTTTTCTCTTTTACTCTTTCTCATAGGGAAGGACATATTGAACGCATTGCGCCCATAACGATCGCCATTCAACTTCCGGACAAATTACCGCTTTTTCAATTATCTCCCTGTTCCCTGAGCAAGTCGAGATCCACGAGTCCGGAAAGTTCCACTTCGAAGGGAAGGGAAAAAAGAAATAGAGGATCGAAAGGATAGTTCCTTTTGCAGAGAAGATACGCTAGAGTTTAAACTTCGGTAGAAATAATTCTTAAAACGTGGGAAAGAGAAGTGAAGATGTAGTATTTTCTTCTCGTTAAAGTTGCATCGGCTACTGCTTCCAAAGCATACGTTGTCAAAAAGACAGACGAGGACACTCGATACCAGCGACGCTAGCAAAGTGAGATGTAGAGAGAGAGAGAGAGAGACAGAGAGAGAGAGAGAGAGACAGAGAGAGAGAGAGAGAGAGAGAGAGAGAACGAGTGAGAGCAGTGAAGCCGAAAGTAGGTGGAGGAAAAGGAGGAAGAGAAGGGGGAGAGAGGAAACTCAAACGACGTTGCCACCAACGTACGTGTGGTATACGTCTTCCCTCGAATTCATCGTTCCTCGTGGACAAGATTAATGACCGGAAGGAATATGGGTCGCGTGAATTCACACTCGATAAAATTTGCAGCCCGTCTCGTTCTACCATTTATACGTAATGTTCTCTCTCTCTCTCTCTCTCTCTCTCTCCCTCTCTTTCTCTTTCTCTCTCTCTCTTCCTCTTATTCTCTCTGAAAATATAACTTGCCTTCACCACCCACATCCGTTTAGTATAGCTACAACCATCCCTTCATTTGCACCGGTAAATACGTGTATTGGAGATATGTTATGTCTTATGTGCTATATCCTCTCTCTCTCTCTCTCTCTCTCTCTCTCTCTCTCTCTCAATCTCTCTCTTTGCCGCTCTATTTCGATCTCTCGACCCTTCGTCCATTCCATTTCGTTGAACAAATCGATGAGACTGGTCTCGACTCGAGGAAATCGCAAATCCAAAAACACCTTCCTCTCCTTTAAGATATCGACCATCCCCAAGCCATGTTCTCAGATTTGTGGAACGTCGAGACGATAGGAAATTCCGTGCTGGAATTCGAAGAACGCGATACCCTGGCCTTACCTTTCTTGCTCGTTCTCTCACTTTCTCCCTTCTTCTCTCTCTTTCTCTTATTTTCTTTCTCATCTTCTTCCTTTTTATTCGTTTCTTGCGCATACGATGTGCCTTCGTAATTTCGTGTTACGAATTTATACGAAGATATCTCGAGTAGAAAAGCTAAGAGAAGACGCGTGCAATGTTAGACATTAGTCTAAAGTCGAAGGTAGAAAGCTTTTCCTTCGTAATCGTAGAATGACGTCATGCGTAAACGATGTTGTTCGAAGGATTTAGCCGAACGGTCGAGCACTTCGTAGAGTTAAATGACAATTCTAGGAAAATAGTTTTCCACCTTATTCCGCGAGAGTCGTGAGACTTCTCTCCTGAGGCCTTCGAGATATATCTTCGAGTTATAATACCGTTTTCCGTATCCCCTTGAGTGAAGTTTCCAACGGGACGTAGAAACGCTTCGTATACTTCAGCTTCTTCGCAATATATATATATATATATATATATATATATATATATATACATATATATAATAAAGAGAGAGAGAGAGAGAGAGAGAGAGAGAAAGTCTTAAAGTGACGTGCTTGAGCTCATTATAGTCACGCATAGAGAATAATGTTATTGTTGAAAAGGGAACTCCATTGTTACGATTACTAATAGGAAAGAAAAAGAGAACTATTGTTGTTATCATCTTTTCGAAAATGATTCTGAAAATAAAGATTCAACTCGAATAAATACGCTTCAATGAATCGAAACGTGTATATTTGTTGCAAAAATGACGACATTATATATTTCTCTTTTTTTATAATTAAATTTTATGTTACTAAACTACGATACAAAAGTAAATAACAAAAAGAAAATAAATTGTCTACAAAATTATAAAAAACATGATAGTAAACGTTTGTTAATGTAACGATTCGATTCTTCCATTAACCGACAAAGATATCGTCTGTATGTTTATGCGGATAATACTAACGCCAGCAGCTCTCTGTCAATCCACCGTTTGTGAAAGACTCGAACATCGAACAAAAGAAATCGTTTTGCGAGAGCCCCGATAACGGACAAAGGACTCTAGGAATAGGACAGATATCGGTTGGATGGCTACAGTACGAACTCTTGTCCGTTGTCCATGACAATCCAAGTGTAATTATACATAGAGGAGAGTAATTGGCATGGCTGGAACACATCCGTCACAACGGTCCGTCGTTTTTTCTTTTTGAAACTCGTCAAAAACATCAAAGATATTTTTTTTTTTCAAACTTTTTGAAACGAAAAATCACAAATAAATGCATTTTATTTTTTCATCTTCGATATAAATTTGATTTAGATCATAATAAATGTTTCGAAATATCGAAAACATTAGATAAATCATTTATATATGTATTTGAAAACATTCGAAAAATTTTCGATCATTTCTATTACATAATTATCTATTTCCATTCCGAATATTTCATATTTACAATCATCGGTAATTCTTGTTCCTTTTTCGAGCATCAACAATCGCATATTCCAATGTTCACGGAGAAGCGAGTTTCACATGAGAGAGGTCGGATTAATATAATTTATTAAAATTCTCTTACGCCGAGATGGCCGCTAATTAAAACTGAGAGATTTGCATCGATTATAATGTAGCGCTAATTAAAAGAGACTTATCCTGGCATTGCATTAAAATGTAAATCAAATCTCTCCGGGGGTCATGTGCGTCCTGCTGCTCACTCGAACCAATCTACAAACGGAATGGGACTTGATGGTTTCACAATGCGCTCGGCACACCGCTCGAATTGGCTTTGCTTTTATTAAAATCGACAACGATATCGACGGAGAAACGTTCGATCGAAAACAACGAATGGAGAAAGTAAAACCATAAATAAAACGAATAATCGATTTTACCAAAGTTATAACCTTGTATTATAATTATACATTAATACAAAAATATACTGTTGAATACTCCATTGAATTTACACAAACTACAATTTAATAATTTTGATTGGAAATTTTCAATTCGCACTCGTTGATCTTCCTCGTGATTATAAGAAAAATTTATAAAAGCAAGTAGAATTTATCATCTACCATTTACATTTAATCAAACTCAACAACTATTAGAAACGAATGAAATCCTATGTAAAGAGTTTAGATTTTCGTTATCGTCTTGTATCGCCCGTTGATCATACGAAATACGAAAAGTTCATTTCTCACTGATAAACGCAAAGCTATGTTTAGAGGTATAAACTATACTCTGCGACGGCGTTTGCATTTATGGCGAAAAGCTATATTTTATCAAGAATATTTGCAGTTTCTGAGTAGTCGCAGACATGTTCCACGAAGCTTGCGAATCCCAAGCTTACGCTGTTAATTCTAGCAGAATAAACTTTTGCAAAATCGGTACGGAACTCAACCTTAAACCAGACTTAAGTTCCATCACGCTCGGACGAGCTTACTGCAAGCTACAAGCTCCCGCTGCTCTACCAGTGCTGCCGTTGGGAAGAAGATACTGAAAGAGCAGAGAAGAGAAGAGAACAGAAAGAGAAGAAGCAAGAGAGAGATGGGAATAACTCGAATAGAATAGAAAGAGAAAAAGAGTGTTCGCAAAAAGATATAATCCCGCTGTCTCGGAAAGTTAAGTAGACTCAAGTAAAATCATATCTGGCACCTTTACCCAACGAACGAACGAACGAACGAACGAACGAACGAACGAACGAACGAACGAACGAACGAACGAACGAACGAACGAACGAACGAACGAACGAACGAACGAACGAACGAACGAACGAACGAACGAACGAACGAACGAACGAACGAACGAACGAACGAACGAACGAACGAACGAACGAACGAACGAACGAACGAACGAACGAACGAACGAACGAACGAACGAACGAACGAACGAACGAACGAACGAACGAACGAACGAACGAACGAACGAACGAACGAACGAACGAACGAACGAACGAACGAACGAACGAACGAACGAACGAACGAACGAACGAACGAACGAACGAACGAACGAACGAACGAACGAACGAACGAACGAACGAACGAACGAACGAACGAACGAACGAACGAACGAACGAACGAACGAACGAACGAACGAACGAACGAACGAACGAACGAACGAACGAACGAACGAACGAACGAACGAACGAACGAACGAACGAACGAACGAACGAACGAACGAACGAACGAACGAACGAACGAACGAACGAACGAACGAACGAACGAACGAACGAACGAACGAACGAACGAACGAACGAACGAACGAACGAACGAACGAACGAACGAACGAACGAACGAACGAACGAACGAACGAACGAACGAACGAACGAACGAACGAACGAACGAACGAACGAACGAACGAACGAACGAACGAACGAACGAACGAACGAACGAACGAACGAACGAACGAACGAACGAACGAACGAACGAACGAACGAACGAACGAACGAACGAGCGAACGAACGAACGAACGAACGAACGAACGAACGAACGAACGAACGAACGAACGAACGAACGAACGAACGAACGAACGAACGAACGAACGAACGAACGAACGAACGAACGAACGAACGAACGAACGAACGAACGAACGAACGAACGAACGAACGAACGAACGAACGAACGAACGAACGAACGAACGAACGAACGAACGAACGAACGAACGAACGAACGAACGAACGAACGAACGAACGAACGAACGAACGAACGAACGAACGAACGAACGAACGAACGAACGAACGAACGAACGAACGAACGAACGAACGAACGAACGAACGAACGAACGAACGAACGAACGAACGAACGAACGAACGAACGAACGAACGAACGAACGAACGAACGAACGAACGAACGAACGAACGAACGAACGAACGAACGAACGAACGAACGAACGAACGAACGAACGAACGAACGAACGAACGAACGAACGAACGAACGAACGAACGAACGAACGAACGAACGAACGAACGAACGAACGAACGAACGAACGAACGAACGAACGAACGAACGAACGAACGAACGAACGAACGAACGAACGAACGAACGAACGAACGAACGAACGAACGAACGAACGAACGAACGAACGAACGAACGAACGAACGAACGAACGAACGAACGAACGAACGAACGAACGAACGAACGAACGAACGAACGAACGAACGAACGAACGAACGAACGAACGAACGAACGAACGAACGAACGAACGAACGAACGAACGAACGAACGAACGAACGAACGAACGAACGAACGAACGAACGAACGAACGAACGAACGAACGAACGAACGAACGAACGAACGAACGAACGAACGAACGAACGAACGAACGAACGAACGAACGAACGAACGAACGAACGAACGAACTATTATACTAAGAGATTCCCGGCGGTGTGTGAACGAAATTACAGAGACAATTGCATACAGCTAAACTTACGATCTTCCTATACGAATGTCGTTATCAGACGTTCCGTACATCCAACGAACAAAGTTTCTCTCGGTACTAAAGTAAAGTCCTCCTTTCGTTTTGTAATCTCTTTCCTAACATCCAACACCTCTTATCCTCTACTAGTGTTAATTCAATAAAAATGAAAAATTTTGCATCAAAAGAAAAAAATTATTTGTCTCCATCAAAATTTTAAGTGATTGCAAACAAACATCATTCGCTTTTATTCAATGCACATTCTCTAGAACATACGTACATATGAGTGTGTGTCTGTATATGTATATATATATATATATATATATATATATATATATATATATATATATCTGCTGATATGTATTTTATTATATTTTGGCTAACATTATTAACCTTCAAGACTCCATGAACACGATGAAATATGAATTAAAAGATATTTTATGCTCATTGAATTCGTATTGATAATTTTTACAACTTTTATTAAGTCTAAAAATATCGATTTCACTAAAAACAAATTATGACATTCGTATCTTCAGAACAGCGCCCTCTATGAAATAGTTGCAAATAATATAATAATTTTTCATCAGAAAATCTGGCCATTTTAGTTTGAAATATTCTTTTATGAAATCAGAGATAATTGGCTATATCGATTACACTGGGTATATCAGTCGGTAAATGAAGACATTTTATCGAATTAGAAGAAAAAGGAAAGAAGAAAGAAGCAAGAATAAAAGAAGAAAAATGCAAAGAAATTATCAGAGATTGGAAGCTGGCTATGAATCGTTTCCAAACAAGCAACTACGTTATTTGTTCTAGCTACCGACAACGGAAGGGGAACGGCTGAAAAATAGCGTCAGTGATTGATCCGGCGAGCTAGCTCCAGCAGCTCGTCTGCGTCCAAGCGTCGTTTCGTAATTATGCAAATCCGCTTTTCTGCTGGAGCATCACATACATTTTTCTACGGGTTGAACCGAGCGAGAAGAGAAGAGGAAAGGGGAAAGGGGAGGTGGGATATGTTTTCATAGTCGATGCTCCTTCTCTCGATAGACATTTTCAAAACTCTTTTTCTCTCATTCTTTTTCCTTTTTTTGTCTATAACACGTTCGACCATAATGAACATCATGTATGTGTTGATGCAATAACTTTTAACACATAACTCTCTCTATTTCTTTCTCTCTTAACGTTTGAAACAAATATCGTTCATCAACGAGAGCCAACACAGACTTTGCTTTCTGTTCATAAAACCATCGAATTTTCAAATAAATAGATTGGATAGAGAGAAAAACAAAGAGAGAGAGAGAGAGAGAGAGAGAGAGAAAGAAAGCTACTAGCTTTTCGATAGAATTATATGTCCTCTCGAACGATCGCTTTCACGCTCGAGAACTTTGATAAGATTAATCAGGAAAGTCGTATCCACGGGGGAGGAAACGGAAAATGAATGTTAGTTTTATCGCGATGTTCCTCAACTTACGCGTGTACGTACAAACGATATAATCTCGTGAAAGTTTTACGATTCGAAAGTAGTTAGTAGAACGAATTATTGAGAAATTCTCTAATTTTTTTTTCTTTCTTTCTTATACATACATATATATATATATATATATAAATACATATATATATATATATTATTTAGATCTAGATATAAGTATATCTCGATGAAAGGAAGTAAAATGTGGTTAGTATTTTATCATAGTATCGTATAATCCATAGAAGCCGTGAGCGGATGTTACGTTGTAACTCTGAAATTTCCAAAGACGTCCAGGGGGAGCCGCCGTTAATGTCGGTAATACGAAGCTAACATTTAACTAGGTAGGGTCGCAACTCAATTTGTCGGTGCAACCTTTGCCTCAACGAAGCGTTACGGATACCGAAGGCTGCTCGATATACCCGTAGAGAGAGAAAGAGAGAGATAGAGGAGAGAGAGAAAGAAAGAGAGAGAGAGAGAGAGAGAGAGAGAGAGAGAGAGAGAAAGAGAAAGAGAGAAAGTGAAAGAGAGAGAGAGAGAGAGAAAGAGAGAGAGAGAGTGTGTGTGAAAGAGAAAGAGAGTGAGTCAAAAGAGAGAGAGAGAGAGAGAGCTTTGAGTCAACTTTGAACCACGCATCGATGGTTAATTAATGGATAATTGCGAGTGCGCACGCAACCCTTTAACACCCCACTAGTGACCCTTAACGCTTTCTAGTGTGGCCCTTTCTTCGCTACGTTTACCACTCGCTATATATCGACTTCGCATAAGTAGAAATCGATATTATCGTTATTATGGCTACAATTCCAGCCCACTTACAACCTTACGAATTTCCGTGAACGCTTATTAATTATTCCTCGCGACCTACAGTTCTTGTCTCCTCGTCATCGACGTTATCGTAAGCGTTACGTTCGCTCGCTTATGTAACATATTCCCATTCCGACGCAACAGTTGTCCTTGATTTAATTTCATCGTGTAAAACGACCAATTGAAATTATCGACAAAATCTGTGAGAAATGAATTTTTTTTTATGCAATATAATATTATATCATATACCTAACAACACACTTCCCTAGTTTTCCATAACTTCATACGAAAATTTTCATTGAACCTAAAAGTTGTTATTATATTACCGTAACAAAACAGTTAATTATCGGTTCATGGTACATTCTAACGCTTATTAAAACTGTATCGAAACACGAAATGGTTTCGGAGTTAGACGATTACGATTAAAATAAACGCTAATTAATTTAATGAATTAATTATTGCAGGAAAATTCGTTGTCCTATGAAACTGTAATCCGTTTACTATTATCTACCTAATACTACCTTGCAAAAGTCTATATTGACATTTAATATAAATCAACGATCAATCTCTGATGGTCCATTGATACTACTAAAAGTTACTATGACTACATGTAGTCGTTCATGTTTTCGAAAAAATTTCATGGTAGATAAGCCGCCGATAGGTAATTCGTGCCCGATAATTCAAGGACATAAATCGTGCGATAAAGGAAGAACGAACGAATGAAGGTAGCTACGCGTGTTCGTTTTAACGCGTTGCGATAGAGAGCCTATATTTTCGCTCGACCTAATCCATTGCGGAATGACTAGTGCATAGCCTTCGGCTGGCAATGGTATAACCTTTGGATGGGTCTGGATGCGTGGTGCGATATAAAGGCCTGTTATTTACGGTACGGTTTATATATCATCGGAATATAATGGAAAATGGGTGCAGCGTTAGATGCAGTAACACGTAACTCGGCCGCGTATAGATTCTTTCCGTTCTCCCTTTCTCTCTCTCTCTCTCTCTCTTTCTCTTTCTCTTTCTATCACTCTTTGGCTCTCACCCAAAACGTTCTCTCTCTCTCACCCTCTCCCTCTCTCTCTCTCTCTCTCTCTCTTACGCCGTTTCAACGTTCGTTTTTCGTGGCGCACCTGCGCGAGTCTACCTTTGTAATTATCTAAACGCTGTAACTAGCAGCTCGTCCATGCATTTTACTCGACGAACGATACTAGTTTTCCCGCAACAAAGAAATCGTTTATTGTTACCTCGAAAAGATTGACTTCAATTTCCATATACGAAAGAAGATTTGCATAAATGCGATGGGAATTTTATGAGATTTATCGTATAGTTACTTACTAGAAAATAATAAAATTCTTGTTATATATGTACCGCATATTCACATGATCATAAAGTCTAGTAGTATGATATACTTATGGTCGGACGATCGTCAGTAGTTACGGCCAGCTACATCCATTAAACTCGTGTCTATATGAAATTGTACGATATATAAGATCAATTAGTCTAATAGAAACAAATATATATCGTTTGTTAAAAGAACATATTCGCTAATAATATGATTATCTATATATATCTTTAATAAAAAAGTAAAAGTTCTTAAATTTTAGCAAACAAATATGAAGATATCTTTTCGTCATAAAGAGCGAAGTAACGAAGCGACGAAGAGTTTGATATTCGTCGAGGTTAAAGGCACATTTTGATCTGTAGAAAATCGTTTTGGCGGTCTTTTTGTTGGAGTGAAGGACGTAGAAAAAGATGAGAGAAAGAGACGTTGCTCGAGTTTGCCGAATAGAGCTCAACCCTCTTACTCCTTTTGCCTTCATTTGGGAAGATTTTTCTCACGGAAAACTTCAAAGGGCTCGATTTCCACGCGGAGTCCGCTAAGAGGAGACAAGTTTTATGGAGACTGCGCCCTTACTTTCTTTTCTCTAGGCACATATACACACACGTACTCTTTCCATCTCTCTTTCTTTTTTCATCACATATGCAGGTAGGTACATCTCGATGCGGTGTATAAATATGTTCATATACTACGGTATATACGCGGTCGACGACATCGTTACTGGGACGACAAAGGTACATTCGAGCTCGCATTTTGTCTCTTTTACGCTAAAAACGACTGAGAGATAGAGAGATAGATAGATAGAGAGAGAAAGGGAGAGAGAGAGAGAGAGAGAGAGAGAAGGCTTAGGTACTCGTATGCACTCACTAATACTACTACTACTACTATATCTCTTGCTTCTGCGACCTTAGATGGCTCTCTTCCCTCGTCACCAACGAAGAACAGTGCTCGGAAATACTCGGGAAACAAGAAAGATGGAAAGTACGAAGGTCTCGTCGAAATTGAGAGGAAAGGAGAATGGAGAATGTCGAGAAAGCGGTCGAACCTCGAGAGAAAGAAAAAGAAAGGAGAGAAAAAGGGAACAGGAAAGTGGGCAGAGACCACGGATTGTTACGAAGGCGGGTTTTACGAGGTCCCAGTGGACAGGAAACTAAGGAAAAGGGGGACACGTCGCTTCTCCACGAAAGGGGGAAAAGCGTTATCTTGCCGTGTGTGACTCGAATAACGAGAGAGTGTGAGAGAGAGAGAGAGAGAGAGAGAGGAAGAGAGAGAAGGGAGGAGAAATAGTGGATTGAACTACCTCCCCGTACAACGACGACGTCTTATCGTGACAACGCTAATGCGATTCCTGTTTTGCGATTCCGGCTTAAAGCAAGGATTTCGTGTCCGTCATACGTTCCTCGTCCTCGATAGAGTTAACGCCATCGTCGATGTGCACCAACTTACCGCGATAGACCTATCTAACCGATAGATTTATTTTACTTTGATTTACTGGATAAGCGTAAAGAGTACGATCTATGTGCTGGAAGTAACAAGAACGGAGTGTAAATTATGAGATCTATCTTTCGTGACTGAGTTCATGACGAATAAATGAATAAGAATTAATTAATCGATGCTCATATGATAAAATAGAAATTTCTTAAAGTTATTTTGATTATACTTATTGAGAAAAAGATAATCGTTTTTTTTTTTTCTTTTTGTTTTATTCGCATATAATCCAGAATAACGTAATTAAAAATTGATATATTATATTTCGACTGACAGTCCAATTTGATATATTAATGGATATTTTTACTGATAAATGTTTTCAATCGAGACTTTCGTCTATTCTATCTCCTAATATCTATTTAAAAAAATATTATCAATGGACAAAAATTATATTAATTTCCACAATAAAAGTGAATTAAAATGTTTACTTTACTCAAATTCGGGCGTTGTAATAACGCTAAGCGAAGGTACTCATTCTCCTCCTTCCCCTCCTGTTACTTCTACTCCTACTCCTACTCCTCCTCCAAACATAACCATTTGCGTATATCTCGCAAACAATGTTTGTCGTCAAACATTACTGGATAACGAGTCCCTATCTTTGGTAAGCTTTGTAAACCAATGGAGAGCTTATTCTCCATTGGGATATCATTTGTGTTTCTAACTAATCATACTACACGGTTTATCGAATGAGAAAAGTCAAAGTTAAAATAAAATCTTTAGTATTCTGTCATCGTTAAATTTCGTTTTTCTTTCTATACCTTCAATGAAACACAATCGCAAGAATGATTTCCTTCGACAATCCATATCTCATATCCTTTTATTAGCCTGTATACACCGTAATTTCCAAGGAGATTGGTTAAATTATGAGTTTACTTAAACCGAGAAAGTACAAGTACCTTCTTTTCATTCTAAGTTTTATCGATCCTTCGCGTTCCATTTTCATTATATCAGTAACGGGCCGCCTTTGAGAACAACAAGCCATGAGTACCTTTGTAAAGAAGAAGGTCCATTCAATGGGCAGGACTTAATTAAACGATAATTGGTCCGGTAGTCGGTCGACCATGAAAGATGTATCGAAGATTTTACGTCATAGAAAAAAATTCTTTAAAACGGCTAAAAATTGATTATCACTATCTATTAAACATTGTATCCTAATTTATATATTATTATTACTATTATTATTATTATTATTATTATTATTATTATTATTATTATTATTATTATTCATATTATTATTAAAATGATTAGAAATATATATGTACATGTATATATGATATGTGTAACAACGAAATAAAAGAAAAGTGAAAGTTTTGATTTTCACATATTTCAATAATTTGAGCTCATATAACGAAGATATACACATAAATTGCACAAATACACGAAGAGATTAGTGACATTTCGCAAGGACGACGTTACGCGAATAACGCGCTAGTTTTCCGACTATGCAATCGCGAGTAAATGATAATGGCTCGTCGAGATGACGGCAACACAGCATCCAATGGATTATAGCGGTCCACGAGCCAACGACCGAGTTATCTCGTATAATACAGGTATTTGTCGATAATGTAACGCGATGCCATCTTTGTTAGGGCGCGAAGCGTTGCGTACATACGTCGAATTCGTATCGTAATATCGATTATTCCTCGTTTTAACGCGAATATTTTCCAAATAGAAAGATTTCTTTTGCTAGCATCGTTATAAAATATACACCGAGTTATTGGACTCGTTAACAAAATGTTACGTAAATATATAGGATGTACATATATATATATATATATATATATATATATATATATATATACTATATACAGATAAGTTGAACATAAAACAAGACGGACTCAAATAATGAAACGAAACGAAACGAACGACGAATCATAAAGGACGATTTTAACCGCGCAACGCAGTGATTATAGCGTTTACGTTTAATCTGCAGGAAAATCAATGGTTAGCCGGTAATTACTAGGATCAGTTGCACATTGGTTTGGTAGTCAACACGACACGAGCCGATTCGTATAAATAAGCCCCTAATGCCGATACAAATGTATCGTACGACCAATCGGAGAGAGCCAAAATTACAATCCAATTTGTACGTCCGCATGGCGACCGAACGTTCTTCATGATCCTACCGGACTACACATTGTTATGTCTGTTTACGTCCGATCTGCTTTTTTTCACCATTCGTTCGTACACCATTCATTTCGCCAATGATCGTCGATATTTATCATTGCGAATAACAACAACAACAACAACAACAACAACAACAACAACGACAACAACGACAACAACAACCCAAATAATGTAGAGAACTTGCATTGACTATGCCTATGTAAAGTTAGAACTTCGATTTCGTGTAAAACGAATTTTATTTTTTTATAATTAAAGAATTAATTTAAATTTAAAAAAAAAGGAAATATTCTCATCGATAATTCGACAATCTCTTCTTTATATTCTTTTGAATAAATTCGTACAAAAATATGTAATCCTCAGTTGTTTTTAATATTACCAAAAATAGGGTCACGAATTTAATACAAATCTCGAGTCACAATTTGGAGTATACGAAAAGTATAATCGACAAAAGTTTCAACAAATTTTTTCCAAACGTATGCGAGCATAACAACGACGAGATATTCGTTCGTACAAAGGGTTTAACGGGGAAACCTCAAAATTAACGAGCGTACTATTGTTCGAGTATTAGTACAAATATCTGCGGTTGTTTCTAGTTCAGGCTTCGCAGTCAAAGCTTTCATGTAGTAAGCGGAGTACATCTACGAGGTCGTTCTAGACATGAGCGAGCCGAGATCGAACTGACAAAGCCAAGCCTTGTACATCCGTATTATCCCGTTGGACGGAGAGTAGTAGTGTATGTACCTATGCTTTTCTCCTTCGTACTTATACATATACATATACATGCATACATAAGTATATAAGTCTTTATCCACATACATATCTATACGATTCTAGCATGCGTGCGAACACTCGATAGGCGGTCTCATTATAAAATAGACCGTTTCTTCGATCCATCTATTGATCTCCATTGTCTCGTAAATTCGAGTAGTCTCAACGTTAAAAAAAAATTTTAATCATCATTGTGGTTCTTACAAAAGCGTATGTTGTATATGTAATATTATATACATATGATATATTATAATATATTATAATATGATTAAAATAAGAGTGTATGGTGTTAGAGAGATATAGAGACATACTTTAGAGTAATATTTCGAAAAAAATATTATAGAAATAACTATTTCATTCTAGAAAGAAATATTATACTTTCGAGCATTAACGAGAACCAAGCGGAATAACCGGCAGAACGAGGGTAAAATTGCCGATGCCATCTTCGTGCGACCATCAGCACCAACCGACTTCCAGCACTTTAGTTATTCGCGAATTACACCGCACGCTAGACCAAGTAGAAAAGTTGGCTGCACTGATTGCTCGCGACGTGCACTGCAACAAATTCTACGAAGAAGAAGAAGAAGAAGAAGAAGAAGAAGAAAAAGAAGAAGAAGAAGAAAAAGAAGACCGTCGTGGTTGTCGTCGTCAATGTGGTGGAAAGAGGTCAAAGTTTAAGACGACGAAAAATTTTCGTTAAGGTTTGTCGTAGAAGATTTCGTAAAGGTTGATGATGGTGTTAGTGATTCGAACGTAAAAATGTGATAACGATAGACAGCTTCTCTAAGGTATAGAAAAAAAAAGAAACAAGAAAAAAAAGAAACAAGAAAAACAAAAAAAGGCGAAGAAAACCGGGCGAAGAAAATGAACCAAAAACTGTTCAACTTTTATGGCGGATGCAAAACGGCGGTTGGCTTATCGCACGAGTGTTTGTATGGTGTGATCTATCCTCGTGAAAGTCGGAACCTCCACCTCTCTTGGCCTACATACCGAGAGTTATGACCGGAGCCGTTGCACTGTGTCATACAACCGCGTGAGATCTTCGCGTGGAACGTACATATATAAGAAAATACATAGGAACATCACCCTCCACGAGAATTGACGGAAAACACGATGAGAAATGTCTCTTTGCTTCTGTTTTTCATTTAGTAACGAATAATTTATTATCTAAAATTCTGTATAGATATTTAATATTTAATAATATGAAATAAATGGTAATTTGTTGTCCATCGAAATAAGGATAAACATCTTAACCGTATTCTTCTACGTTGCTTATCACATACTATATAAGGAAGGATATATATATATATATATATATATATATATATATATATATATATATATATATATATAAATATATATATATTCTCTCTTTTTCTCTCTTGCGATGCTTTAAACGAGATACTGCAAGGTAGTAAATTTTCTTTCTTATCGATGCATCGACCCGAACTCCAACGAAAAATTTATCCAAAAGAAAAAGAGAGAGAGAGAGAGAGAGAGAGAAAGCTCCGTCTCTCCTAGTAACACAATATGCAAATTATAAAAACTTTAATTTCTCTCTAGCCGAGTCTAGCCGGTGAAGAACAAAAAAAAGGAAAAAGAAAAAAGAAAGATTGAGAGGAACACGTACTCATGGAAGCGCGAACTTACCGAGATAACATCCAGGCTCTTATCGATTTATAATTTACATTTAATTCCGTCGAGTAGTACTGCACCCTATGTAAAAACGTTTTCCACATTCTCACGAATAAAAGGACGTGTTGTTAAAAGCAGTCGAAAGATGTAAGAGTGATTACGCCTTGCTAAATCTCATCGAGCGTTGAAACATTTCCTGAAAAAATCTTGCAAATTTGATCCATGCCTTTCTATAAAATATAATCTATGTGAAGATCGTACACACGATCTATCTTAGCCAATTATAACGATTATATTATTAAAGACTACTCTATCGGTTTCGTTGTTACATTTATAAACAGTTTGATTATTTTATAAATAAATGAACGTCTTCGTTATCGTTTATATTATTATATGAAAACGATTTTCAATTAAAAATTTCTATGTAATGATTATATATTATCCAATAAAAAACTAACTTGTTGTAACCTTAGAATATTAAAATTATCTTGTATTATCGATATATAATATATGGTATTAATAAACAAATACACTATTACTTAATTGATTACGTAGTAGAAAAAATAAATATAAAACGATCCGAATTATAAATTAATTAAATGGACGAGCTCGTACTTAGATGGTAATGATGTTGGCTCTTCGGTATCCAACAAAAGACGGACTTGTTATAATCTTTGAAAGTCACTCGAGGTTTCAAGAGCGTTATTGTTTATATCACTTCCAAGAAACCATCCGAAGTTGTAATCTATGAAAATCGCTCGAGACCTCAAGAACGGTATTGTTTATATCATTGATATTATATAATATCACTTTCCTGAAGCGGAGTATCGAATGAAAAATCTTTTTACGTATGCATATATGTATATCCATATATGTATCTATACGTACATATATATATTATATCACGATCGAATATTATTATGATATAATATATTATTGTATATTACAAAAATATTATACGTGAATAAATAGTAATTAATTTGGTAAATATACGTAGTTAATATAAATATGATGATCAAGGATTGAAATGAGTAAGGTACATTTTTAAATGATTTGAAAATTATTATTTACATAAAATTGCTATATTTTTTTTTTTTTAAGTACGGAATAAATTGAAAAATTATCGAAATCATGTTTTTTAGAAATTTTCTTATCACACGATACCTTTCGATATTTTCTTGTCATATCGATGATAGTCATAACTTCGATTAGCTCGTAGACGATAAAAGTAATTTCAGTACTTAACAAATAGCTTAGCCTTTACGACGCGTTTACCTTATCGCACATTTATTGCCGACGCGACGCGCGTAACGCGCGCCCACGAGCGAACATGCCTTTGGCCAAATCGATAAGAGAGAATGTTAGAGATATTAAAGCTTCCTACTCTCTTGCAGCCTTACAAAATTTATGATAATTCAAGGTTAACCTTTAAGCTTACATAAAAGCTATTATACTCATTTCATTGTCTTGAGCATAAACTAATACAAAATAATAATAATAATTTTCATAAATCAACGATTGAAAAACGGAAGAATAACTGGTTACGTCAATAATATTATACTGAAATTTCATAAATTATGAATTTGAACGTGAACTGGCTATTATTAATTACGAGTTAATTATTAAAATTATTAGTAGACCATTACAACGAAATAGTGTATATACATTATAAACTGAAGAGTATTATATTACCTTTAATTAATATCTTCATCGATTTTTATCAGATTGAATACATTAAACGAAGATCAAAGCTTACGATCGTAAAAGATAGATGAAAGGAAGAATAATATCGTAAAAAATTCATACTTTGCATTAAGAAAGAAAGAAAAAAAAAAAGAAAAAAAATAATGTAGAAAGTTTTTCAGAAATTAATAAAAGATTTATGTAGTTCGATGATCAACCAATAATATTATCTTTTACAATATAGCTAAGGCACATAATCTCTAGGCATTTCGATCGGTCTTGAAGAGGTGACGGTGATATTGTGTCCTTCAACTACCCACCGTTCTATGTAGAGATCACACCAACATAGTAGATGAGAATGTTACAGGAGTTAGGAGGTAAGAGAAGGGATATACCGGATAACACCAGGGGTAACAAATAACGCGCGTACTTATCTGAGCCATGCACTTTTCACTGACAAGGGTATATGATTTATTACGCTACAAGCTTGTTACAATGAGTCCAGGACGTGTTAAACTGACCACGTTCATCATTAAAATTAATGGGTATTGGATACTAGCCTGAGTTGGCGAAGAGAAAGACAAAGAGAGACAGAGAGACAGCACCAAACGAGGAAAGAAGAGAGAAAGAGAGAGAGAGAGAGAGAGAGAGAGAGAGAGAGAGAGAGTGTTAGTGATAAATCAGATACGGTTGGTCGAACTTTCCAAAGATAACTAAATTTGGATTTACCTGAAAAATTTCTCAAATTTAACGCGTTCTTCACATTCCTTGATAAAAGAAATCGAAGATATTACAACGTCGTTCAAAGTAAGGTATTCATCAGTGAAATATTATGAGATAGGAAGTTGAACCATTAGAAGTCGATTAGTCATGAACTAAGAGAAGAAGAAGAAGAAGACGAAGACGACGATGAAAGAGTTAAAGTATCGAGTTCTCGATTTGTGTAAAACACGCAAAGACTTGGTGAAAGATTTCTTATTGAAAATGATACGCAAGGAACACGAAAAGTATTTATCGATCAACGTCACGCGAAGGTATGGACTACGGGAATAATATAAAGGTAAGTTGCCAGTAAAGGTGCTAGTAGCTTACGTCAATCGTATGTGTATGTTGTACGTGTTACGTTCATCCGACGGTGTTTAACGTTTATTATCGCGAAATTGTTCCGGTAGGAGTACCCATTGTACCGTTGAATGTGAAACGTGTTAAACTAACCGCTAACACCCATTAAAATTAATGGGTATTGAATAGTGGAGACGGCCGGCAATATGAGATATATGCTAAAAGCAAAATGAAGTGCTTCTCCTACTTGGTATTTCAGAAGAAATTGACGACGAACAATAATGTGAAAAGAACAAACGCGATGATGTATCCTTTTAGCACAACGTTTGTTCTTATATTTAATTTCGTTGAAAAAGGATATTATATAAGTATTATCGCATTAACGATAATCGAATGAATATATATAATAATTAAGAAATCAAAGTAAAACGTTCGATATGGTTCAAGATATATATTTAAACTGTCGTACATGTTGTGTACATTGTTCGAGAAATTGATTACAAAGATACAATAATGTTAAAAAACAAATACGGTACGTCAATGTCCTAAGTAAATCGGAAGGAGGACATGGAGGAGACGTAAAGAAACTCGATCGGTCGATGCATCTAGCCAAACAAATCGTCTCCCTGCGATAGAAATTTATTGTTCAGTCTAGAAGTTCCTAATGCGATTCGAAGTGTACTTTAGAGTGTTTGTGATGATAGTAGTGTTTGCGTGCTGTGTTCTTCATCGACAAATGTATATCATTCGCTATGTTGAAAATGAGAGGGTAAAAAGTTGGTTAGGAAAAAAGGAAATAGATGATGAGGAGAGAAAGAGAGAAAAAGAAAAAAAGAATTCGATGAACGAGCTCGATCTCTTTCTCGATCGAGTTCCAAGAATTAGTGTGCTAGTGGAAAAGGTGTCGGTCGATCGATCGCTTAAATTCGAATCCGAAATGCTGCTGAATTCTGTAGAAAGATTGTGGGAACCGTACAAAAAGAACGTATGTGAACGCACTCGGTCAACGTCAAAGACAGAAGAGAACTTTGGAGGAGTGGGAAAATCGTTCATTTCTCGTTCCTGATGATATATATATATATATATATATATATATATCATTCACATATATATGATATATATATATATACATATACAGTTGAATATGTACATATAAAAAAAATGGCCGATTATACAAAAGAAAATTTATCATTTTTTCACTATCACCCAAATTAAAATTTATTTGCAGCTCGTATCATAATAATTTCAAGATTATAAAATACTTTTTACATAACGAAATAACGTTAGAACCTCAAGAAAGTTGCTTCAACCCTTTAAAAATAAATTACTTTTAGTAAAGTTTCGTTAAAATCGTAAGTTCAGAGTTGAAAAACTTTTCTCTTTTCTAGTTTCTCCTACGCGCATTAAAATTTTATACAGTTGCCTTTCGACAATGCTTCTCGCCTACATATTTGCTTAGAATTCTCCTTCTTGATCGTATTCTAGGTGATATCCATGGTACGCGGATGTACAACGTATTCTCCACCAAAACGACAACAAGGTTTCCTCAAATTCCCTAGATGTCTGGGATAATTAACGGACATTTATACGGTATTCTCTCAATGATAATCTTCGTTTATATGTGTAACCATCTGTATATGTACATAGGACCGCATTCTAGAATATACGTATTCCAGCATATGCATATATACCACTTATAGTCTATATACATACATAGATATTTATAAAAGATGAATGACATAAAACGAACAAATTCTTTCCCTTTTTATTTCTTAACTGTATAAAGAAATAATAAAGATATAAAGCAGTTTAACAAGCTATTTCTATAGCATACTTCCAAACGTTAAATTATAATATTCATTTATACCTAATATCGTATAATATAAGATTATAACACGTTCATCTATTATTTGTAATCAATTTTTACACACGTATATAATATCTAAGTGTGAACCAAATTTGAAATTCAATAGGTTTCAATGTGAACCTTGCTATTTTATATAATATATGTGTCTGTGTGTGTGTGTGTGTTTCAGATGATCCGATGGAATCGGTATAGAATCTTTTTACGATTGCGGTCGAAAAGAGAGGTTCGTTGCATCGATCTTAGTCCAACGTTGAACGGTGTTCGATCCTCGTGTTCACGATCGAGACAGCTACGAAGAGATTTATATCGTTAAAAACCTGATCTGATTTGTGCGGAAGATTCGAAAGGTAACTTGTTTTTGTTCAGTCCTATATAAACGCTTGCTTTTTTACGAGACGTTACTTCCTGAGCGTCAAAAGCAGTACTAAGCTTTTAGAAAAATCCTCGACCTACAGAATAAGAAAGGAAAAAAGAACAAAAGTCTTTAATAGTTAAGAAAATAACTTATTTATCTACGATCTAAACAGAGAAAAACAACATGGGAAAATAAAATTCTTATAAAACTTAAGAAAATCAAAGAATTCTTAAGATCTTGAAAGGAAAGATATTCAATGCAATTAATGGTATTCTTCATTACATAGGTACTTCTAATTCAAGTACAAAGTAACTCGAGTTCCTTCAATGAGATTCCTTTCGGTACGTTCATTGCGAGCCCGTTCCTACTCCTTTAATACGATAACGGCTATTAGTCAAACATCCTTCGAGCGAACATTCTCTCTTTTTCTATTTTTTTGTTTTCCTATCCTTAGTCTCAAAGAATTTTATTAAAATTCTTCTTGAAATTAGCATAAAGTTTCGACCTTAGAGAAAAAAAAAATAAAATATCTCGTAAACATTTTCTTTTAATGTACTTATTGTACTCAAAAAAAGTTGAGCAAGTCGGTCATTCTTTATAAACAATGTTCTAAGATCTAAAAGAAGTCAGGATAAGAAGACAGGTTAGTAGTTAAAAAGCGAATTCTTCTTGGGTCGTTTGAAAAAGGAAAATAATATCGGATATAAATAAAATACAATTTAACGGTAAAAAGCAAAATGATTATGGATTATAATCGAAAAGAATACGACAAGGAACCCAAGAGGGGATACTAGAATACTGCGATAAACCTTTATAGAGCTTTATTATTTTCTACAAGGATATTGGCAATATCCTTTATTCCACGCTGCTGGTTTCGTGACGCCGACTTGACTTTCGCGGTTTCGACAATATAAAACTTCTTACCCGATAAAGCTTTACCTCGAACGATCCCTCATTTCAAGAATATACGCTTCCAGCTCAGCGCGTATTTCTACGAAAACGCTTTAAATATTCCACGAAGAAGATGCAATAAACATTATACGACGCGTATCGAGCGAAGAAAATGGTAAAGCAACGATGTAACCTGAGAGAGGGAAAGAAGAAGAGAGAGAGAGAGACACAGAGAGAAAGAGAGAGAGAGAGAGAGAGAGAGAGAGAAAGAGAGAGAGAGAGGAGAATGGATGATCCTATAAAAAAAAAGAAAAAAAGGGAAGCCAAGATGAAAACAAGTTACGTATCGTAAACAAAAAAAGTAGAACGTTAATAATCTTTAAAATTTTACAAAGAAAGTTAAGAATGTCTCTTTTATGAGATTTATCGAAGTAATTTTGAAGAAAATATAAAAAATATGAAGAAAGGGTTATTCCATGAACATGAAACAATGCTAACGGACGTATCCTCTCATTATGCTTTGTGGTAGACTTAGCATGAAAAGGTCACAAGAAGTAGGAGAAAGAGGAGGAAGAAGGATAGGTTGGGGGATGGTCCTCCGGTAAACCGCGTAATTCTCTTTAATTTCTCCCGAGGCACTATCTCGTCTTTTGGTAAGAGGAGCGTAAAACGAGAGTAGAAAGAAGGAGAGAGGTGAGTGTGAGAGGTAAGTAAGAGACGGTGGCTGGGATGGAAGAGCAGGGGGAGGGGGTGTTCGGTAATTCGAGATTTCTAAGATTGGAGGAGCGCAATTAACGCGGCGATCCGTTCTCTCTAATTAAATCCTCTGGGTTTCCGTAAGGGAAATGCGTAGTAAGAAGTCCAATAGATACTACAAATGTATATATATATATATATATATATATATATATATATATATACATATCTGTGTATAAATATACAACACTCACCTCAACTCGATGCCTTCGCTTCGTTTATCATTTATGCTGACGATGAGTTCGCGAGGCTGTATCGCCTTGTTGCTGGTGCACTTTGAGGAAGTCACTTTGCCGCACGAGCGTTCACCAAGAAGCACGAACGAGCGCGAGGCTCGAGACACACAGAATGAAAATAACAAAACCGACGGATAGAAGGTACTTTTTTCACGTTCCTCTTATATAGGAATATATAATATATATACATATATATATATATATATATATATATATTCGCGAATTTGTTAAAGCACGAATGACGATGACAAAGACGATGACGACCACAACGATTAAATTCACGAATTTTATTAGAGATCAAAGAAACTTCATTTCAAAGTTGCTCTGCTTTCTTTTCCGTCAGCTGATCACTCGTGTTTTCCTCCACTCTAAGTCGATATTCATATACAAATAATCTCTTCTTCCAAACGATATAACACGGGACTTAAATTAGCCAGCAGGATTCTCCAAATACTCGTTAGACATAAATAAATAAAGACAATAAGGAACTCACGCGAAGACAATGGAGAAGAAAACACGTTGCCGATAACGAGGACGATGACGACGACGACGACGACGACGACGACAATAACAATCAAGAACACGAAGAAGAACGGAGGACGTAAACACACTGGACACTCGAGGTCTCTTGACTGCTTTTGCTTCGACACGGTCGCGCGCGCACCACTTGCGGAGAGCTTGATAAACGCGCGCGGAGAGCAACAGTGCGCAAGCTGTGCTTTTTCCTGCAGCTTTGCGTCAACTTCTATATATCTTCCTATAGATATCTACGTTGTACTAGTGGCCAACGAGGACCCACCCTCTCCCTTTACACACACACACACACACACTCTCTCTCTCTCTCGCTCTCTCTTTCTCTCTATTTCTCTGTTTCTCTCTATCTCTCTCTTTCTCTCTCTCTTCCCCCTCTCTCTCTCTCTCTCTCGCTCTCTCTCTCTCTCTCTCTCTCTCTCTTTCTCTCTCTTTCTTTCTCTCCTTCTCCCTGTCTCCCTTTTTCCGTTTAATACGTACGTGCGTACATGAGTACGTACGTGCGTTGTGTTGCGTCTCCCGCGGTGCGTTTTCTCACGACAGCGACCACGGTGGAGCGGCCACGGTGGATCGCGACAAGTAACTGCCGAGAGAGCCGACCGACCCCGATTACCTCGAGTCTGCGCCCTGCCGACGCGTTTCTACTACACACCGGATATAAAATATAGACGACCACCACCCTCTAACCCTCACCACCATCACAACTCTCCCTTTTCGTCCCACCATCTCTTATATACACATCTACGCGTTCTACTCTTCTTCTACGCAGCGAAAACCATCCCTCCTCTCTCTTTCATCTCTTCTTCTTGTTTTCTCTGTCTCATTTTCTTTTACCTATCCAGCTTCTTCTTTCTTTCTTTCTTTCTTTCGTTCTTTCTTTCTTTCTTTCTTTTTCTTTTCTTTTCTTTCTTCCTTCCTTCCTTCCTTCCCTTCGTCGAGTGCGCCCGCGCACTACACTTTCTACTTTCTTTATCTCTATCTCCCTATCTCTCTCTCTCTCTCTCTCTCTTTTTCTTTAGAAACTCGAGCTTGCCGCAGCACTGCCCGTTGGAAAAACTTCCCCCTCGCAACGCAGCAACCCAACGACGCGATTAGATCAACGAATTTCGGAATGTAACACCTTGCGAGCTTCTCCTTCTTCTTATTTATGCGAACGCGATAGGAAATGTTCGAGGCTCGAATACCTTGCGTAGAAATCGATGATAGAATAAATTTTGTTTTCTGAGAAGAGGAGTGAACGTGAGAGAGTTATTGAAAAGTTTACATGTTCTCTGCTTCTACCGCTATTATATGTCCCTCTCTCTCTCTCTCTCTCTCTCTCTCTCTCTCTCTCTCTCTCTCTCTCTCTCTCTCTCTCTCTGTCTCTCTTTCCTTTTCTTTCTCTTTCGTTGATTTACCGACTGAACGAATGTATACATACATATGATTCATCCAAGAAAAATAATAATTCGCACCTCGCGTGACGCTTCGTAATATCAGACCAGAGCTTTTTTATCATTACCAAGACAGAACGAACGATAGATCAATGGGAAATTATTATTGTGGTTAAGAATCCAATCGTCCAGTCAACGGACTTTTCTTTACTCGTTTGTAACTCTGACATAAAAATAAATGGATATAATATCGATAAAAATTATATTAGAAGTAAATAGAACTAATCATCACTTATACATTTGAGACACTCTATATGATATATACAAATCGAAACAACATTTTTTCAAGGTATCCTCTAAAAAAGTTTTCGTATATATTTCGAATAAATTATTATCGAGAATGGGCCTTGTGGTCTTTTTACGGACTGTCGCGTTCGTTCTTTACGACGACGTTTAAAGCACGTGGATATGCGTATACCCGTAATATTATATTCGTATAGAAGGTTTCGCTCTGAATACACGAATACACGTGGGACACGTTGTCGAAACGAAAGCGAACCTCTTCTCTCCTGTCCGTGACGATACGTAAATGGACGGGTTTCAAGTACTGTGTATATATATATATAATACATACATATATACATATATATATATATATATATATATATATATATATATTATGTATTATATATATATACATATATATATTTGTATATATTCGTACGTTTACGTAGGAGACATCTTCGTGCTTTTATCATCAAATGCAAGTATTCTATGCATGAGCTAGCACGTAACGCGTTACGAGTAAACTGTCGGACGCACTACAGGCATTCACTAAGAATCTTTTTCGGAATGTAGATACTATATTTTATAGTTTTCCTATATTCACTTATGAAATTTCTATTTCTCATACCGTTAAGGTTTATAGGAATATAAATTTATATAACATGAAATAATTAAGATTTTTTTCTTTTATAAATATTTTAATTATAATAACCTTTCTAAACCATATAATTATGATTTTATGGAAGGGAGATATGTATAACCAACAAGGATAAGGCTATGGCATTACTGTGAACAATGATTACGAGAGAATAACGTTGATTGCTGTTGACAACATATTTCTTCAACTATTATAATTATTCTAGAAAATGATTATATCTAACGAGAATGCATTGTTCATATAAATCGACAACTATCTTTAATGCGAACGTAATTGCGATAAAATTATACCATTATGAGACGCAATATGCATAATGTGAAACTTTTAAACTGTTCATCATCCCTGGTTTTATAATGGTTTACGCCAACAATGAGGTCATGTGTAATTCTTGACCGATTTTGATGAACAAGTTCTTATTTTAAAGATGAAGGTTTAAACGAGAATATGGGTATATTAAATTTTTTAAATATTATAAAAGAACTTTAATTTTATATTTCAATAGATACAAATTTTGTTACTCGTTCTCATTAAAGAAAAAGTATTTGAATGATTTTGATACATGAAAAACAATTAGTTCATCAATGCAAATCCTTTTTACGATTATTTAACAATCATCTAAGAAATATATATATACACACACACACATATATATATATATACGATTATAGTGAATTTTACTAGTTATTAATAGTTATATATAACAATAATTTATAATAATCAAGATTATATTACATTCGCTTAAGCATTACATAGCTCGGAATACGTATTAAATATCAATAAAATTTTACTTTAAAATTTCAGGATGATTAAATAATAAACTCGGAATCGTTATCTTCGTCTAATATAAAAAGAAAAACAGTCATTGACTTTGATTATTATTGTATTAATTTTTTGTTGCATTCAGACAAGTAAACATTGAAGATCTTTCTTTTCAAACGTTTAAGATAGAAATATTAATACTTTTGGGAATTTTAGAATTATTTAAACAATATATAATGTATAGAAAATACAATGAACTAATATTTAAACAATTAATATATTCTCTTAAGTATTATAACATTAAGTATTATACAGATTATTAAGTATTATATAAAATAATTTTACTTTAACATTTCAATGCGATTAAATTTTCAACGTGTAGTTTTTGCTTTCATTTACTATCAATAAAAACAAACTTCTCATTTACTTTGACTCTTATCGAAACAGTTCTCTTTTAGATTTCGACGAGTAAATATCGAAGCACTCTCTTTCCGAACGCGTAAGCTTAAATAAATTCTACTTTTGATAATTTTAAAATTATTTAAATAATTTGAAACTTAAATGGAGTTTAATAAGCCAATATTCAAACAATAATACATTTATTTAAACATTTCATAGGTCGAAACACGCCTTAAATATAAAATACATACATAGATTTAAATTAGCATTTGAAAAAAGTTCAATTTAGAACTTCCGGTCGTTGCCTGTTTATGTCTACAAAAGCAAAGATTCCATTTTGACTGTTATCGAAACAGTTTTCTTTTAAATTTCGACAAATAAAGATGAAATCACTTTCCAAGCAAATAAACTGCAATAATTTATATTTTCGATTATTTTATGAATGTACATCAGGTAGTTGAAGAATATTTAAATAATAATATGCTGAATCACGAAGTAGAGTCGTTGTTGGACGCGATAAAAACTCATTTATAGTTATTTTATAGACTCTATCTTCATGATCAAAATGGCCATCGTGCAGGCATCCATAGTAGTAGTAAGTAGTAAGTAATATATAGTAGTAAATAATAAATAATAAGTACTAAATAGTAGTAGTACTATTTCTCAAGACATTTTTCAAGTAGTACAAGCGGACGACCTTTATATGGCCTAACATTATTTAAGTAGTATAATTGGACGACCTTTATATGGTCAGATATTTTTTAAATAGTATTAGGTGGACTGGAAAGTGATGTAGTTTCTGCGCATATCGATATTTGATTGTGATTAAAAATAAAAACTTGTTAAAAATGTATTTGTTTGAATTTAATTTAAGAAAGCAACATTACATTCCGATCCACCTAATACAAGCAGACAAGTCTTATTTAGTCAAACATTGAAATAATACAAGTGAATCATTCATACGAGTTCAGACAATAATTATGTTCATGTTTTTCTGTTTCAGAAGATTATTACAATCGCGGGTGTAGCAATAATGTAATTGACTGTATATATTGCTACAATAGAAAGAAAAATATAACGATGTAAAAGCGGTGTTTGTTCGTTCTCATTTTGCTATTTAAATAATAAGTGAACTTGCATCGACTGCGTGTAATATAGTCGTTAGAGTCAGTATTGGTTCGCAAAGTTTTCTGCTTTTTTAACAAACACACAGATTTTTTTATAAAAGTCAATAGATTTTCGCAAATTAACTTCAGTGATCATTCGTTAAAAAATATCATTTAAGAGGATCTCAATCTATAGCGATGTCGACCTACCTCATTTTCAACCACCTTTCCATCTATTCTCAATTTCAGTTCTACGGTGGCTCCACAATCGCGAACGAGTGTTTTGAAGCCATCGTAGAATTTCTTAAATAGTAAGTGAATTTTTAAATCCTTCCGATCACTCAATCATGTCAAGAACTAAAGGTCCGAATCGGTAAATGTGATTGGTTGTAATTAATTAGTAGAAAAGCATTAAGTGACGAATAAATTTCTTCAGAGATTTCTTATTTTTTGATTTATTTATTAGATCAGGATAAGGTCTTTTTGTTCAAACGCGTTAATTATAATTAAATGAAATTTGGAATATTTTAATATATTATTAAAAATGTTACTCGTGCGGAAATAGTAAAGAATTAATATTAATGAATTATAATAAAGAATGAGCAAGATGACATTCGCGATGGATTCGAGTTGCTGGATTACAAGCAAAATTGTATGATTATTTTTCTAACAAATAGAATAATCGCTTGTAAAAAGCAGTATCCAAGGATTTTTCATTAATATTTTTAAATAAAAATTAATTGAATATTTTATCAATTTTGTTGATAAAAGAAAAGTCTCGATAGAGTCATTGCTTTTGAATGAAAAATGTCGAGTAGAATTATTGATAAAAGACAAAGACAAAGGATCATAACTCGTAGGCCCTAAAATAAATTAATCGATTTTTAACTCAGAAATTTCAGCAATTAATATAATGTACTAATCATGTTTCTTCCTTTATGTTTTTTCGATCTTTCAAATATATATATATATATATATATATATATATATATATATATATTCTCGATCTATATATACTTTCTTTATATATTTAATCTCTATATATTCTCTCTATATATTGAATTTCTATATATATTCAATTTATACATTATACACTCTCGATCGATAGAAGTAATCATTTTCTATGCAAAAATCTTTTCTAAATTGCATTAGGATTATGTTAAGATTGCGTTAAGATTGCGTTAGAATTCTAGAATTCATTCTGCATTTAGTGCTAAGAAAAGAAGAAACTATATGACGAAGAGATCCTCACATACTATGACTCTAGAAGGAAACTATAGACTATTGAGTTATTTTCACCAAAGGAGATTCATCAAAACCTTTCGAGAATGATCTTGGTTACATTTTAATTTTTTCCATGTTGTCACTCAAAATGCTCTTATGGTAGTGGTGTAGATTTGAAAAACTGAGACAAAATAACATTCCGTCTCCTGTCCCACACTGCCACACGTGCGCGAATAGGATTATTTCATATCTTATACGTTTCTAATATCAAAGTCAAGTCATTAATTTTTCGCTTTCTTCTTTTCTAAAGTCTAATAAAATTTACAAATTTATTTTTATAAAATCAAATTTTATATTAAAGCCAGATTAAAAAATGTTCATTTTCTTTCTTCCTATAATTCAATTAAATTTATAATTTTATTCTTATAAAATCAAGTTCTATATTAAAGTCATAATTACGAAACGTATAAGATATGACAATTGTGGGAACCACTGAAAGTGCATTGAACCAAGATGCACACGAAGCTAAAACGACCATACCAGGATATGTGCCAAGTTCTCCCATTTCCACGCATTACAGGGAAATAATGTTTGTTTAGATTAGAATCAAGAAATTTTCATTTTCTTTTACTTTTTTAAAATTGCATTAAATTAAATTCAGAATTTTATACGTCATAAGTAATACATACATACATACATACATACATATATATATATATATTCTTTATTTCCTTTCTTGTCTATAAAATCAAATGCTATTAAAGTCATTAAAATAGAAATTTTTCAAATTACGAAACGAATAAGAAATGGCAATTGTGTAGAACACTAAAATCGCACAAAGTAAAGATACACAAGGTCAAACCAGCTTATTATAATGTATGCTATGTTTTTCATTTTCACCGTGTTATAATAAGCGATTAAGAAGTAAAAATTATTCATTTTCAATATGATTAAGTAATATGAATAAGTACTATATTCCGTTCAACGAGTCGAATTAGTAGAAATAAACAAAACATTCGTATGCTAGGTACGTGATACATGAGATGAACATCAGCTATTGATTGTCAAACGATAATCAATTAAAAAATTCAGGAGCGAAAATACATGGGTTATTATTAGCTAATTTCAATTTTTCCGGCTTATTAGACTAATGATGTATTACTGACAAATTGTTGTAGTAATAGGGATCTGAAAGTTGTAAATACTCTCCTGTCCCGATCACGTATGTTTGTTTATTTCTACTGACTCGACTCGTTAAACGGAGTATAGTAGAACCTTTAAATCAGAATTATTTTCGGTTGATAATGTACTTTATTTGGCATTAGAGAAATAGTTTCTAGAAACTTATAAAAATCTTATATTTTTACTTTTTTTATAAATAAATTTGGATTTTCGATGAAATTTTAAATCACTCGCATAGAAAACAAAACGATTTAAAATTTTTAAATAGAATACAAGCAGGTTTCATTTTGAAGCATTCTTCTAATCAACTTTCAAGTACTTTTCCAGTATCATGAATCAAACAAAAATAGTTAGGATGAAATATTATTAGGAACAGAAAACTTGTGAGTTATATTATGATATGGAAAGACATATAATCTTTCAATTGCGTGAAATGTCGAGTACTTTATTCCTATATTTCGATTAGATAAATAGATTTTTCGATACTATCGTTTTAAAATCAACCAACTTGAATCGGTTTACTTACATACTTATGTACTTAATAGAGTAGATTTTAGAGTAAAGTCATCTTCATACTGTGGGTCTCCAGATATAATAACCTCCACGTGGTAAGACGTAGGTCGGTATTACTTAGGATATTCAAATCTAAATGTAGATTATATAACGCAAGTACTACCGAGCGAATGCATATTGCAATTTTTTTTCAAAATTTTTTTCTTTCTAATTCAAACTATACATTAATATACTTACATTTTACATTGATAATTATAGTTTAATAAAAAAACAAATTAGATATAGTAAGATTCTAAAATAATTTCTTAGACAAATACATGAAATTATGCCTATCGTTTTGTACCGACAATTCATCGTTCGAAAAAGAAAGAAAAAGTATTTCCGTAAAGGGCCATTACCATTCTCATTGCTGATGTTTGTATCCTATATAGAATTCATATCTTGGCAAATTACAAGGTTGAACGACAATGCTATTCTATCTCTAGCACTCTATCTCTAACCCTCCTCCGTTCACCTTTGAATTCGTTTCATCATTGCCTCTACCTTCTACTTGACCTTCACCTCATTTTATCAATTATCTAAAAGTACCGTTTCCATCGATTTCTTACTTTTTTATTCATTCAAGTCTATAAACGATTATAATTCCATACTAAAAAGAAGAATCGTCTTAATAAAAATCACATATATTGAAACATTTCTATCGATTGTATCTAGAAAAGCATCGTCGACGTACCAATTTCAATTAGTTCAATTTAATGTAATTACAATCGATTGTCGAGCTAAAATTGATATCGAATAACGAACATCGAGCGAGAACTTATAAATCAATAAAGTTCTTCCAACGTCGACTGCGGGGTAGTTTGTAATATTAATAAATAGTTCGTTAACGAAACACGTTGATTAACGTTGATTTTCGAGATTTAAAAAAAGAACGTTTCCATGACGATTAGTTTCCTCTCTTGATTCACTTCCTTGTCCTCGTCCACGAATCCTATTTCCAATTGCGGAGGATCCATCTTTGTCATACTTGTCGATGCATATCGAGGATCCACGCACGTGCGCGTGCGTGCTCGTGCGCGGCCACCATGCGTAACGAGAAGCAGAGCGATAAGCCCAGCTACGCGACTCGCACGGAATTATTCGGTAAACTCACGTCTCCCGTTCGACCCAACCCACCAGTCAATTTCGTCGCTAGCTCTTGTTTACTCGTGCCTGACATGAAAATCTTTTCTTCGAAATTTTGAGATCTCTCTCTATATATATATATAGATTTCAAAATTGTATATATATAGATTTCAAAATTTCGAAAAAAAGATTTTCACGTTAAGCACGAATAAACAAGAGCTAGCGACGAAATTATATATATATATATATATATATATATATATATATATATATATATATATAATTTTGATTCATATATATATGAATTAAAAAAATATATGCATTTGAACTTCCAACCAAATTTCAGGTTAATCGATAATTCAAATAATATCGTACTCGTTTATATGTTATATTATTAACGATTGTTTGATATTTTTATTTATTCGCGAAGACAAATTTTTTTAATATTATTCATTTTTACAAAAGGATATTTTTAATAGGACGTTAAGTGTGAATTGTTCAAAAAAAAAAAAATTACGTCATTGAAAAAAAAAAAAAATAGAATATGTTCGTGAATAAGTAAAATATAAATGTTCAATCGATTTTTTCGACTATTTAATCGTCTAGTTTAGCGTGTCCATCGATTTTCTCGAATTTTTCGAACATGTCATGGCACCGTTCACCCATCCACCGATAACACTATTTTATCCCATTTGTTTCCTTCTAGCCAACCGGTATTTCTTTATTTCTTCTCTCTCTTGATAATTCGTTCTCCAAATTGCGCTCCATTTCGCGTATACGTCGAATCATTAGCCACGGTTAACGCGAAATGGCTCGAGAGTTTACGAGCACGTTTTTACGCGCGATCGCACTGTGAAAACTTATAACGATACTGTAATTTATCGACCATGCATTCGTCCTTGATTTTATGGTAACGAGTGAAAAAGCAAAAGAATGAAAGAAATCTTGCATTTAATGAAACATAGTTCTTTTTATCTTCCTTATTAAGATTAGATCTAATTTGATTCCCAAAATAAAATTTTTGTATCGTTTAATCGATCGTTCTTTACTAAATCCTTACGAATAATATCTTGTAATAGTGATCGATGGAATATACAAGCATTTTATGTTTCGTTTTGATCAGATTATATCGTACTGGTAGACTACTTGATAGAACGAGTTCGTTTACAGGACGAACGAACAGTCAGAACAACGTTCGATTCTATCACAAGTTCTCCGAAGCGACTGCTCGTCATATTTCTGAAAAACATATGTTATGTGGTAGGAGATACGATATATTTTCTGCCGACGGAAGTATCTAGCAAAATGGAAATATTTATTTGACCTGAATGCCGATAGCGATAGAAAATATCGTCATTCATTTTCCATACAATTTCGTTACTTTCCCGTCATTCGATTATCCGTCCTCAAAAATACTACGTTTTTCTTTTTTGTTCCTTAAAAAAAAAAAAAAAAAAAAAAAAAAAAAAAAAAAGGAAAGGAAAGAAAAAAGTATAAAAAATATCAACGACGATAAGAAATAATACAATTGAAATAATCGATTTTATTACATATATCTTTAAGAATAAAGTTTGATAGACCTTGTTTGGAAGGAATAAGATAATTTTCATCGCACGCACAATACGATACATCGCTCGTTACGCATGATATATCGCTTCGTAGTAGTTCCTCTATGTACAACGTGTCTTCGTTACATATCCGTTCGTATCTCTTGCCACGTTTTGCGATACCACATTCCATTACGCGAATTTTCAAAATAACGTCAATCATCTTCGTTAAATGTCCCGTTCGCTGGCCTCTTTTTTCTGCTTTTTTTTTTTCGATCACAGTATCGTCAAACTTTTCATTCGCGAACGTCCACGAAATACGAGCTTTTTGATAAGCTCGTTAGTACGAGATATATAACGCTATAGATCGTGAACATTTACGATATGAGAAACATATGTAGGTAGATATTATAGGTAGAGGAAAACTTAAATGAAATGATATACCAACGTGAAATGAGATCGGACGCTTATTTTATGTCAGAAATGATTTGAAGTCTGTTGATACTATTTCCTTCATATCATTTATTTTCAAGTTAACAAATGTTAAAGAAAAAAAAATAATTTTATTAATCCGAAAATTTGTGTTGCGAATTATAAGAGATATTGGAAAAAAAATTTATTAGAATCAACGAATATGATATGATTCTCGTGACGACTTTCAAAAAGATCGCGATGGTAAATTTGAGTTCGCCTATATGCTAATATTAAAGTTAGGATATGCATAACTTCCACCGAGGTGTATATCACCCACGGAAAGGAGCATCGCATACGACGAGGTCGAGTAAATCAAGTCGAACGAGCATAGACCTATTTTGAATTTGCGTGCAAGGGGACCGTTATGCATTTAGCTACTATATAAGTAAATGGAAATGCTTAAACGTCCTCGTTGCGCGTTATATTCCTGAGCACGAAAAGATTCGCGATTTATTTTTCAGTTAGCTTCATTATCGTTTATCAATGGGTGTTGTTATTCCGTTTAACGAGCAATCTTGATATATTTTTTTATTTTTTTTCAACATTATAGTATTACAAAGAAGTCGCGATGTCCACCGTCAAGTAACTCGAATAAAAGTTAATCAAAATAATGGAATACTCGTTAAATTTCCACGAGTTTGACGGATCTACACAGTGTTACTCTTCTTTCTCTTTCTTTCTCTTTCTCTCTCTTCCCCTCTCTCTTTCCTTGGGAATCCAAAGTTTATGTTTACTCTAACTTCGCCAAAGAATGTATTAAGTGTGTACTATCCGTCTCGAGAGTTTTACAGTTAGCATGAACGAGCGTTATGAGTGCCGAAGTATTCTGATTAAAGGAAAATCCAGAGTACGGACTGTAAACAACAAATACTCGAAAAGATCGCGATGAAAATTGCATTCTATGGAGAATCATCTCTCTCTCTCTCTCTCTCTCTCTATCTATATATCTATCTATTTATCTATCTATCTATCTATCTATCTATCTATCTATCTATCTATCTATTTATCTATCTTTCTCTTTATTTCTATACTAAGAGATTGTAGCTTTGCCTGTCTCCCACTTAACGAACATGTTTAAAGATTAGAATCAATGTCCCAACAATCTCTCTATCACTTTGACCAAGCTACGATAATCGAAGCTAACATAAGTTCGAAAGGAACTACACGTTCCCTTTTACTTCGGTTTTGACGCTAGTAGTCTACCATAGCGTTTGCAAGACCGCGAGCCAACTTTGAATACGTATATAGCAAAAGTTCGAAACTCGTAAGATGTCAGAAACTTTCAAAGATAATACAACAAGACGCAAATGCACTCTGGCAGCCTCGTCAGCAGCGAGGCAAGCAACTTTCCCAATTTGCTATCCATGACTGCGACTGCAGATTCTAACTCAGTCCTTTAAATATTCATCAAATTGTCCAAACACATATATCTACTAGAAACATATTGCATTATTATTATTATAATACCGATAATATCGATTCAATTTCATTAAAAAATATCTTATACCATAGAAAATATAAACAAAAGTATTATGCATATATAAAACGTACATATATAAATCCTGAAATTTTTCATTATTTCGAACGTTAATTATTCGACTGTATTATTATTACTACTTTCGTAACGTTTTAAATCCTTTTCGAAAAGCATAATCGTACTAACCGGCCGAATAAACGCTGGAAGACAAGGAAAAAAATACAAAAGAAAATTCATATATTAATTTAATATACTATATTGTTGAATAAACGAACGAACGAACGAACGATAAACTATTAACAAGAGTACTGGAGGAGATAAAGGGCTTAAGAATAATAAGACTTTCGCGAGCCCACGTGAAACACATATTTGGAAACGTGGTAATCGTTTGGAAATATTTTATGAAGTAAGAAAGAAATAAAAAGAAAAAATAAACAAGACAAATGTTAAACCGCTTCTATGGGAAATAAAAAGAGAAAAAAGGAAGAGAAAGAATATATATGAAGAGTCATAAATAGATCGCCAAGTATTCACGACTCGCATCATTTACAGCAAATATATCCACATATAGGTATAAATCTATATACTTACGTATATACGTATGTATTTATCTACGATATGACGCGAGTAACGTAGAGAGAAGATTCTGGGCGACGTTTTATTTAACGTTTACGATCGCAATATGCCAAGAGATCGTTATCCTAAAGCCACATTTTTCAGAGTTATCGTCGAATACGTTGGCGTAAATTGGGCTGCCGTCGTAAATGAAAATGTGTGCAGTGGTCGTACGTCATTAAGGTGCGATGATCCACGATGGTAGGAAACGTCAAAAGTGTTTTCTCTTTCTCTCTTTGTCATAGAATTGTAGAATGAGAGAAAGAAAGAGAGAAAGAGAGAGAGAGAGAGAGAGAGAGAGAGAGAGAGAGAATAGTAGTTTAAAGAGACTGTAGAAGATTTAACAGTCCATATAATTCTGTACCGCTGAGAGAGCACATGGCGTGGAACTACGCGTTGCATATACAGTGGACATTAACGCGTTACACCGACTAACATGTTAAAAACAACGTTAAATTTGTTGCATAAAGTTTTCCTCCTATCTCGTTGCTGGATTTCGCTTAATTTCGAGTCACCGATGTTGGACGACCGGCCAGGGATTCTCAGCCTTTTCCTTTTTTCCCCTAAAACATTTTTTTCATTTCTCTTGCTCTCTCTCTCTCTCTCTCTTTCTCTATCTCTCTATCTCTATCTCTATCTTTATCTCTTAAAACAAAAGGAAAGGAAAAGAGATAGAAAAATGAGAGGCCTTTCATCTCCTCCTTCTCCTACTCTTTTTCCTATCGACGTGAGAACGTATTCGGCTGCGACGATTTATTCGGAATAATGGCAGGAAGATCCTTTGTCTTTTGGAGGAATAAGAGAAGAGGGAGAGAGAGAGAGAGAGAGAGAGAGAGATACCGCAAATGTTGGCTCTCTCTCGACTCGACTGGTAGGATTCGCTAGGTCAAACTAGGTCCACGATAGTGCATATAACCGGTGCTGTGCATACTTTGACAAGTTTACGACGTTTAACGGGATGCAAATGCCTGTTAGAAGTGCGTTCGCACGTGCGTCTATACGAACGATAAAGAATGCAATACACATGAGATGTTAGAGGATAGAGATAGAGAGAGAGAGAGAGAGAGAGAAAGAGAGAGTGAGATAGAAGAATGTCATTACAAGATCGTAGGTAAACTGTTGGTTTGGAAGGGGTGGTTAAAGGGTGGTAATAGAAATGGGGGATGAGAATGCTACCCTAATCCTCGTATAACGTCGAGGGGTGTCAAATGGGGTATATGGGAGGGATGAGATTGGGTGTTCTCTCAGTTAGACTGGCCCGATGCCAACTACCGGACAGTGAAAACGATGTTTCAGCTTGCGATGTAATCGGTACATGTATTGTGTATATATATATATATATATATATGTTTGTATATATAGATATTGTATATATATACAGGAATATACGTATAATATTGTGGCTTACGCACCCTTCCAATTCACATAACAAAAGTAAAGTACTTACGACCACCAGTTGCAGAGTTCCTTTTGTCAGAATGGCTATATTAATAGTGAATTATTCTAAATCACTTTCACCCCTCCAAAAGATTGTCTTTTGAAAATTATTTTATATTTTCATTCTGAACGTTCAGTCGATTTAATGTATTGACGAACAAACGTTATAGAGAAATATTTTCTGTGTTATAAAAAAGAAAATTAATTTAAAGCTCAATATCTATTTTTATTTTTATTTCAAGATTCATATGGTACGACATTTTTCCATACATGAGAAATTACTTAGACGAATGTGATTCTAAAATGATTTTTTTCATAATATATTTTATTCACCAAAAAGAAAATCTAGTTATTTTGATCAAGTTCTAATGTCTCAACGTCGCTTCAAATTTCGTTAGGCGTAGGTCTTAGCGAGTATTTTAATGAAATTCGAGATAGAAATTCGACGAAGTTGAATCGAGAGGCACGTTAGCTACTTCAAGAGGGAGATAGATAGATAGATAGAGAGAGAGAGAGAGAAAGAGAGAGAAAGAGAGAGACAGAGAGTCCTCGAAACCGTAGACAAATTTAGTCCTCGCTTCCTTGGCATCGGACAATTACTCCCGGCGTATCCGCAACACGACTATGAATTCCGCTCAAATTTCGACGCAGTTAGATGCTCAGGACGTTGAGCACGAGCTCTTGCAAGTACTCGCTACTACCTCGAAACATCCATCTCCTGCCCTAATGAGGAACAGAATACGCTATCTGTGAATAACTTATACTTACAAGCTAGATATCCTACGAATTCTCTTTGGATTATTACGATCCAGTCGTTTGTGGCCTGCTTTATCTCTTCCGATCTTATCTAACAACGATTCCCTATCAATCCTCATGTCGTTTGAAAGAAATAATATATATATATATAAAATAAAATCCAAAAATCAACACGTACCAATACGTCTTATGTATAATAAAAATTGTACATAAATTAATTTCATAAATAGAATATCAATTAAAAACAAAGAATCTCATATTATCAGATATTTAATATTAACAATTTTCAAAAGGATAATACTTATTATTTATATTTTCGAATATTTTTATTTTCGAATTTGATATAAGGAATATCAAACAATATACTTGAACTATCCTTTTACCGATGACGAGCAAATCGAAGCACAAATTCGTTTTTATCGTTCCGCTTTTCGACGAAAACTGTCTGTACTCTATCTCTCTTTCTCTACCTTTCATCCATCTATCGAATCCATCTTCGTTACATCGTTGGTAGAAACGATACGGTCGATATAATCGACGAGTTTTCTTCAAGCGACGAGTCTTCGTCTTTTACACTGAGAGAAATACTCTTCGTAGAAAATGTAATAAGAAAGAAGAAAGAGAGAAAGAAATATAGAAAGAAAGATAGAGAAAAATGAAGAGGAGAGTTACGTCGGGTGGTACGAAGCGATATCACGTATGTTTGGCGTCTTCTTTCCAGAGAAAGAAAGAGAGAGAGTAAGGGAGGGGGAGGGAGGGAGGGAGGGAGAGAGAGAGAGAGAGAAGGAAGAGGGAGAAACGTACGATTTTGCTTGGCTGGTCAGACGTAAGAACGAACATCTCGCTTTTATTTCTGTCGTAGCTCCTAACGAGATATTGATACAGCAACGATACCAACCATAACTTTTCAAGACAGCCATCTCACACGTTCTTACCTCTATATATATATGTACATATGGTATCTATGTACATATACATATACATATGTCGTGTGGTAACGAATAAAATTGATGCATTTTCAACTCTATCTAATAGTTTTTTTTTCTTTTCTTTTCTTTTCTTTTCTTTTTTTTCTTCATAAATATCATAAATGTATTTTCATTATATTCTATTTCATAAGCGATCCTGATATAAAATAAATACAAATTTTCGTATAATATTAGGATTTTTTTATCCACGTAATTTACTCATTATAGATAATTTCATAAATAAAAGCGATTATTAAATATTACTATAAATTATTTGTTCTTGTTAAAAAAATATGGATATATTTAATACGTTGACGTTGGTATGTACTACTGATGGCTCAAATGAAATAAACTCATCGGACAATGTTCACCACCGGTTACTCATTGCAATATAATTTTATATATCGGTTTTGCTGTAAAAAATTTTTTTTATTTTTAATAATTATATATAAATTTTTTATTTAATAATTATATATAAATTAAAAACTAATTTGTCTTTTTAATATTTAATTATAGTTATAATCTACAATAAATAAAGTAAGATGATTTATTACCGTTCATATAGTTTTTTTAAAACAATTCAAACATAATGGTAGCTGATCTTTACAAAGAATCATTCGATGCAGTAAAATACAAATTACAGCGTCAATGTGTTAAAAAGAAAATCTGATGAAAGAAAAAGAGAGAGAGAGAGAGATCAAACGGTGATCCTTAGATCACTATATGCCATTTCAATCCGCCAACATACATATATACATACATATACACATACAAATACACACTAAATATAGAATAGTCTATAGCAGCTGTATGTCGTTAGACCGAGGATGGGCTACGGTAAATCCACCTTAGTATGTGCAGAGACTTGCGAAGGTAGCCCGAATAACCACCCTTCTTGTTCTCGAGCATCGTCCATAACATCGTTCCAGAGTTTCAGGACACTGGCGGACGACTTGAAAATTTATTACCAGGATATAAGGAGAAGAAAAAGACACAAAAAGGGAACGTATAACGAAGGACGGAGAAAGTTACGGATAAGTCGACATCTCAGCGATATACTAGCCTTGAAAACCGCGACCCTAACTCCCTAAGGACGAATAAAAATGGACGACTTTAAATTGTCCGTACCGTTTAGCAAATAGATTCTTTAAAAGATGTGTACACTTTTCACGAAAATCTTACGACGATTCGGAAACAATCGAAAATCTATGCTGAATATTTTAATAATAAATTATTTAAAGATTGGATTTTTATAATGTAAAAGGAAGAAATAAAAAGTTGAGAATATAAACGATTAATAAATGATCGGTATAAAATCGAGAAACTCAGCATACTGTAACGAATGTGTAATTTTATGTTAAAATATAAATTACTGTGTATTGCTTTTTAATAAGAATATTTGTATGTTTCATGTTAATTAAATGGTTCAGATAAATCATACAGTATTGCCTCGAGTGAATCGACAAAATCGGACAACTGTATATTGAGTACTAAAAACTAAATATTTTATTCATGTTACCAATATTTGTTTCGATTCAGATTTAAAGAATTTATTACGAATCAGATTTCAAGGGATTATAAAATATAGATTTAGTATTCAAATTAGAAAATATTTTTATAAAAATGTACGAACCATGAGGCAAAACAAAAATAAACACGTAACATTCATTATAAGTTATGTTATGTATTCTGTAATCTTTACTTTGATATTTCACTAAACGTATAAACCATATCAACCCAAAGGTGCAAGAAGTAACGAGAACGTTTTAGAAACTCGGCGCTTGTTACGCAGTTTAAAATACTTACTCGTGAGATAAGATCCGAAATTTAAAGCGTCAAAAGGCAAGCGTGGCTTTGGGAGCGCTAATTTGCTTAGCATTTGCTTATATGTAGAATACAAAATGTAAAAGAGTCTAAATACGATAAGCTAAGTGTAAAATTTTTAAAGGAACATAATGTTTATCATTTTTCATATTCTATTGCTAATAATTGTAAATGATAAATAATAATTAACTATAATTGCAAAATATTATTAATAAAAGTTTTGTCGACATTAATTTGAATTAATTATTATAGATATTTAAAAATATATAAATCGAAAGTATTAATATAACAATAAATAAATTCGATTAAGTATATGATTTTTAAATATTTGCAAATACTCGTCCGCAATATCGAATAAAATTGAAAGATATAAAGTGCTGCCCTCCAAAGAGTCAGAAACTACCAATTAAAAGAATGTATTTACCGACGTTAAAAATTTCAACATGTTATATATTTATTTCTATGATTATTGACATATTCAAATTATGATATTTCCTTTTTAAGGATAAAGTTTAATTTCCTATTCCATTGACAATTAAGATAAAGTTTTGATTTTTTATCTTATATAATATTGAGTCGATAAAATAGATATCTGAATGCTTATGGAAGATAAAGCGGATGAACTCCGATGATAAAAGTTTATGATAAAACAGGAAGAAATTATCCATTGACAAAGCTATTCTAAATGATATTCATAGCTGGATATTAATAATCATATCATGATAAGGTGAATAAAGGCTTACAATTGATATTCTATGAAAGCAGTTCGTTTATCTGATTCATTAATAAATTGTGCTTCCAAAGACACGTTGAAGTACAAATGATTACGAATTTTTAAAAATAAATGTTTGAAATTCACTAAATCTACAACTTCTACAGCAACACTAATAATTAAATGATAATAACATTGCAATAAATTTTTCATTATCAATATTTCTTCCAAACAATTCTAACTTATCAAATTGATAATATTTTCAGTAGGAAGTAAATTATCGAGTTTAAAACGATGAAATCATCATTTTACATTTTGTATATAAAATAATTATTTAAATTCGCTTAAATATCAATATTTCATACCATCGCATAGAAGCCAACAAGTCTTTCAATTTTTTGACAATTATAACAATTTAATTCTAATTATTTCTATTAAAGCTGTTCACTATCCCTGATTTTATAATGATTTACACCATCAATGAGAACAAGCATAATTCTTGACCGATTTTGATGAAAAGGATCTTATTTTAAAGATGAAGCTTTAATCTAGGATATATCTTTTTTGAATTTTTGAAAAAGCTTTATTTTCTTCAAAAACGTCGTATTAAAAAATAATATTTTTCAATAATAATTTATGCACCAATAAAAAGCTTTTTTAAAATTTTGAAAAATATATATCGTAGAAAAAATCTTCGTCTTTAAAACGAGATATTGTTCATTAAAATCAGTAAAGAATTATACCTTTTCTTATTATTAACGTAAATGCTGTTTTCGACATTTTTCGCGTAGAAAGTTCTGTACTGTGGCGCCTCTCGAAATTTGCGGCAAAAGAGAGGAAGCTCATAACCTTCTATTACATTACTATTCTATGTCACATTAGAATGGGGCATGTTTGTCTTGAAGTAGCGTTTATCTGTTTGTTGTGTACATAAATAATAGATGCTCAGATTTCCTGTATCATTCCAAATGCAAAGAAATGCGTTTCACGATATTCGCACGGAGAATCTACGGTAACTTACTTAGTTATTCTTTGAACAGATAATTCTAAAAAAAAAAAGAAATAAAAATAAAGAAATAAAGAAATTTGTGTACTATGTCACAAAGATTGTTATGCCTTAAGAAACTTAAAATAATTTTAATACAAAATTCCAATATTGTAAAATTTTAATCTCCGGGGAAATTAAAATAATCACAGTTGACTTTATGTAATATAAATATTCGGTCTTTTAATTAACTTTCACGATTACCGAGTTAGTTTTCTTTTGAATTCCAACGTGTAAACATAAAAACTCTCTTTTCTTAAACCGTATAAATTAATGCTTTCGATAATTTTTCAATGATTTAAACAATCTTTAATGTACACGATGTACAATAAACTAATATTTAAACAATAATACATTCGCTTAAAAAGATTAAAAAAACGGAAACGCGGAAAAAAGTTATAATAATTTAAATTTCTTTTGAATTAAACTTAAATGTTGAACTGGCCTTTGTTGATTAAGTCAAAAAAACAAACTTTTGATCGACTTTGATTATTACTAGATCAATCTTTCTTTGGATTCCAATGAGTAATCATCGAAGCTCTCTCGAATGTCTTTTCTGCAAGTAGCAATAAAAACTTAAAGTAAGTATATTTTTATATCATATATTTCTTGAATAATTTATAATAGTTTCTTATTATAATAATGATACTAATTATTTTATTTATTTTTTTCTGTTTGAGAACTTCATTGCAATCGTGTGCATAGCAATGAAGTAATCGAATATTTGCATCGCTAAAATAAAAATATCGCGAAGTAGAAGCAATGTTTGTTCGTTCGCGTGTTGCGATTTAAATAACAAGTGAACTTGTATCAATAGCTTGCAATGCAATCATTAGAGTCAGTATTGGTTTGCAAAGTTTTTTGCTTTTTTAACAATCGCACAGAATGTATTTATAAAAGACAATAGATTTTCACGAATTAACTTCAGTGATTGTTTGTTAAAAAATAATTATCATAAATTAGAGACAGTGCATCATTGAAGAGGATGTCGACTTACCTCATTTTTAATCATCCCCAATTTCGATCTAAATCGCAGATGAGTGTTTTAGAGTCATCGCAGATTGCTTTAAAAAAGTAAGTGAATTTCTTATATTCCTAAATAATAAGTGAATTTTTAAATCCCTCCGATCATTCGATCATGTCAAGGACTAAAGATCCGAATCGACAAGAATGATTGGTTGTAATTAATTAGTAGAAGAGCATTAAGGGATGAGTAAATTTCTTCGAAAATTTATTCGAAGATTTGTAAATAGTTTCTTGATTTTTTGTTTTATTTATTAGATCAGGATAGGGTGTTCTTGTTCAAATCTGTATTATAATTATTTGAAATTTGAAATATTTTAATATATTATCAAAAATTTTTCTCGCGTGGAAATAATAAAGAATCGATATTAATGAATTTTAATAATGAATGACCAAAGTGATATGGATAGTTTCTGAATTACAAGCGGATTTGTATGATTATTTTTCTAACGAATAGAATAATCACTTATAAGAAGGAACCCCCAAGGATTTTTCATTGATATTTTTAAATAAAAATTAATTAAATATTTAATCAATTTTGTTGATAAAAGAAAAATCTCGATAGAGTCTTTACTTTTAAATGAAAGATATCGAATAGAATTATGGTGTGATCCATGGATTGAGTTCATGAGCATTTATGCGGGCTGCTGTTTCAGTATCATGTAGAGCTCTCAGGTGAAAACTTTGAGAAAGATTTTTTGATGAGGACTCTCAGATGAGGAAAAATCGAGCTCGATTTTGATTGGATAGAGCCCGATATTCAATATGTCCGAATAATATTCAATATCTACCTCTTGTTCTACGTTTGATCGTTGTCATGTGCACGTACATTCGGTCATTCTTTTCTTTTCTTTCTCAGGTTCTCTTTTCTATCTTATATTTCTTCTCTTTCTCTTCTTCTTTTCCAGAAATCATCGAGGGATGATAGATTCATCTATGATCAGATGAGTCTGATGTATCGGATGAGTCTGACGTCGAATGGCTCAGTTCATTATCGATTTTTACGCGAGAATACGGGAAGGATAAGTAGAATACTCGCACGTGTGTCGGTGGCCACAGGCGTGAGTATTCGCCAGCACGATTACAAGTCCTATATGAGACTTCGCTTTATTTGCTCGAAAATTTGATTAGATTATCTCGAGAACGCGAATTTTAGAGCAATTACCGTTTTTCTAACATTCGCGTGGTTATCCGAGCGCAACTTCAAATGGACTTCGTTGTATTGTTCGAGATTCGGGGTATACGAATAGTTCTACTTAATACGAGAATATATGTAGCTGCTGAAGTTGTGACGATCCTATTATTTGTAAGCGGGGACTGACCTTCCGTCAAATAGCGTTGAAAGTCAAAATTCTCAGTTAGCTCATGTCACTTCGGATTTCAACGTATAGTCACCGTTATTTTAATACTTACGTAAATATTTTAGATTAAATTCGATAAATAAAAGTGACTTTAGAGTAGAGTCATTGTTAGCCTGTGGGTCTCCACATGCAGTAACTTCACATAATAAGACTTATCGGTAATACTTGCGATATTAAAATCTGATTATAAATCACTCAACGCAAGCAGTACGAATGGTTACATATTTCGATGTATTTTCAATATCTTTGCAATCTAATTCTGATTAAACACTAAAGTACTAACACTTTACATTGCCAATAATTTTTCTACCTGCAAATATATAAAATATAAATAAATTCAAAGATAATTACTTTAAATTTGCAAATTTATATACTAATTATCATATGTGTTAATTATATTTATTATTTATACTTTTATAATAAAACAAATGCGTATCAATGTCGTATCCAGCACAAATCACTGCAAGACTCACGCTACCATAAAAAAAAAAAAAATGCATATAAGAGAGTGAAAAGTGAATTCACAGCTATTACACGACACCAATTGTTATGTATGCGCGAGAAAGGAATAAACAAACAAGCTTATATACCGAAACGATAATGAAATGGTAGGGACAGCGTTACCCGTTTGTATTTGTAATTTATATCTGTCTTATTAATATCAGTCCATTTATATCACTAAAGTCATGCACACTTTGAATATTAAGTAGTGAACAGTCTTAAATAAAAAAAAAATAGAACATTATTATTATCAACAATAATTTCCCGTAATTGACAAAAAAGAACCCCAATATGACCAACCGAATAGACGATAAAACAAAAATCTTCTATAACCGATTAAAAAAATGGATCTACTACTGCTAACAACACATTCGATAAAAAAAGTCAATTATTGCTTGCCGATGAAATAGAGATCTACTATTACCTACTGATAAGATAGACTTACAATTACCGATTGATTAGTCAATAAAATGATAATCTTCTATAAATGAGTTATTATGGTAGGATTAAAATACTCAATCGGTAATAATAAATCTTATGTTTTTTTATCATCAGTCGGTAAAATAAATTCTTATTTTTTTATTAAATTTGGTGTTTTATAATATTTGATATTATAGGATAAAGGAATAAAGAAACTCAACACATTTAATAAAAAGAGAAAAATTAGAACAATAACAATATTCAAGGCATATGAATTCGAATCGTTTTAATTTCTATCGATTATTTTCTTTTGTTTCTCGCATTATATAATCATCGCTCTGACAACTTAATACATTAGAAAATAAGGATTAATTAATAAAGAAATAAAATGTATTTTAACTATGAAAATACATCTTCGTCACAAAATGTATCGTCCTATCATATAAATCGTCTGCAAAAATTGTTACATAATTGTCGGAATTTCTTCATGATTTCTTTTACAAATCCAAATGCTCAAAGATATTTGCGCAGTCAAACAGCACTATTAAATGAAAAACGTCGACACATTCGAAACTACAAGAACATAATTCATCCATTTAGTAATTTTAGGTAAAAATAATAAATCTTGTTATTTTTAAATTAATTTTAAATAAAGGAAATATAATTGTTTAATGTTCAAATTTTATCAAAGAAACCAATCGTATATAAAATATTTCTCAGATATTACTGGGACATCTTGCTCATCGTGGGAATGACAATTATCCTGTTGATAACACCATATCAAGCGGCATTTAGTATCACTCAAGAGACTCTCGTTCCAACATTCATTAAAAATTCTCTACTCCTTCTCTGTTGCGGAGACATGTTCGTTAATGTATCTACCGGGTGAATACAATTACAATGAATTATATAAAAATGATGAAATAAGTTATCTACAAATGAAATAAATAACAAGAAAATATTTATTTTTGTTTAGGTACTTCGACAAACGTCGATCTATCGTCGAGATGGAACGGAAAAAAATTATAGAACGATACGTAAGACATGGTACATTCTTTACCGATCTTTTTGGCTCTTTTCCAACCGACGTGATATTTGTGAATATGTGGAACGAATGCAAAGTAACTCGAAAAATAGTTTCTTTACTTTGTATCTTTCGATTTTTTTCTCTTAAAGCTTATATCGACAAATTAGCATGTACTAAAAAAATATCAATATCTCATTACCGCCACACTATTATATTCTTTTGGTTGATCATTTTCATTCACTGGCTATCCTGCATTTTCTGGCTAGTACCTATAGTAATCATTTCAATGAAACAACCAGATTATACTAGAACCGATTTTTGGATTCATGATGCTGATCTTTGGGATAAACCTACAGATACACAGTATTTCTTTTCATTACTTCTGACAATAGGAAATTGTTTGAGATCCGGATTCCTTAAAAATAATCGACGAAATGTTTTTGATCTCTACGTAGTAATAATTGCCCAAATAATGGGTACCCTACTTACGTCGTTACTCATAGCAAGATTGATGCAATATATGAAAGGAACTTACTCTTCAAAATTTAAATATCAATGTGCCGTTCGTCAATTGAAACAATACATGAGACACAAACAACTTCCACGTCGAACTCAACGTCGAATAATTAATTATTATGAATTTCGTTTTCTACATCATTACTTTCATGAATCTGATATAATCAATACGTTGTCATTACAATTACGTCAGGAAATTATTATGCTTTCCTGTCAAAAACTCGTAGAAAACGTTAGTTTTTTTGATAATCTTCCATTTGCTCTTTTAAATCATATAGTAACTCTATTGAAATCCGAAATTTTCTTGACGAACGATGTGATCGTACGAGCGAACGAACGAGGTAATTGCATGTATTTTATTGGCAGTGGTACCGTCGCAGTTTATACGATTTCTGGTAAAGAAGTTTGCCATCTTGAGGATGGTGCTTATTTCGGTGAGATTGCTCTCGTAATGACGGACGAACGTAGAGTTGCCAGCGTAGTTGCTGTTGAGATTTGCGAACTTTATCGACTCGATCGTGTCGATTTTACTCGTACGATTCATCGTTACCCTATATTGTGGGATCATATCAAGAAAATTGCTATTGAGAGACATGAAAGAACTATGATTCTTGATACTTACTAATTTGTGTAATTTTCAATATCTATTGTGTTCTTATAATTAATATTTCATACTTTAAATTTACATATGTATGTATATAATTTTAATAATATATCATGAACGTGACCATAATTTCAATTTAAAAATGTAATATGTTTATATATTGTATATATATTCATTTTATGGTATTAATATTATTTTAAAACTCGATACGAAAAATGCTGTTTATATTCTCAATTGATGAAAATTTTAAGTGTTTTGAGCGGAATGAGCAATACTATCCATGATAATTTATAATAATTAAAAATAGCTCAACTACATATTTTTCATTACTGTTTTGATATTACAGATATCTTCTTCTGATTTCCATGATATATATCTTTCAGATAATCTATTCTTATGATTATTATGCAACATGATCTATAACAAGTATACGTAAATATTAAGTCGCTACCGCATATGCGATACGAGTGAACTAATCATAATACAAAATCGTATCTATGACAGAGTCTTGTGTTCGTTTGGTTTTCAACTGCAAAATAATTTAATTTTCACGACACGCGTTAACATCTTTATCATCCTTCCTTTCTTTTTTATATTCTTAAAAATGAATAAACATTTGCGATATCCTATGATAATCTTTTGAAAGATCCCATTGGCGAAATAAATTAAAAATCACAAAGAAAAAGAAAAGATAAAGTTGAAAAGGTTTGTATCATCGACGTAGGTAACTTACAGAGTTCTAATTGCAGTCTCATTATCGAAGTCATCGCGGGGAGTCTCGGTGATGCTGAGGAGATGATGTATCTACCCTTCGGAACCATTAAGGACGTAAAAGTCGGGACCTCGTTTATTTCTTTCGAACGAGAAGCTTCTACACGGAAGCCAATGTGAGTACCAACGTAGTACGTCTTTTCTCGGTGTCAATGTGTACTAAAGAGAAAAATTAAAAAAGAAAGAAAGAAAAAGAGAGAGCCAAATAGCCTTTTCCAACCTTCAAATCCATCATTTTACAGAGACACGAGACGCTTTATATAAACCGTTGGCAATATCATCACCGAGCAGCTTTTCTATATGGTACCATGAGACTCATATTCAGAAGGTAGTAGTAGGTGCTGTGCTGTTAGAGCGATAACCGTGTTCGCCACGCTTTTTAGACTCGCCACGGTCGACGAGGCATAAATACGTAGTACTTGCGCGTCGTCAAGTCTGTTAAAAAGCTCCTCCTTCTTCTCATCGTTCGTCGATACGGTAGGAGTGTTATGTACGTTTAGTATTATAAGTGTTGCGTCCATCGAAAACTCGAACTTATCATTCCCGTCTACCAACAATAATGACGTTAGCAGTAATTAAGGAAGAAGAAGAAGTAGAAGAAGAAGTAGATGAAGAAGAAGAAAAAGAAAAAAAAATAGGAGAGAAGAGCTTAGGATTTGTCCGTTAGACTTGACATTCGCACGTAGAGATCGTAAGTAAGCGATTGGTTGAGAAGGAAATATCAAGCTGGTTGGTCGGTGCGAATGGCGTTGGCGGTGTGCCGTTGAGAGCCGCCCATTCGACGAAACAATGGTTCGCGCGCATCGACGCATGGGCAGAGAGAATGCAGAAAGAGAGAGAGAGAGAGAGAGAGAACGGAGGATGACAATGAAACGGTTAGGAGGGCTGGCCATTGTAATAGGCCGACGCGATGCGCCTGCTTGGTAGCTTCTATCCCTACTCCTATCCCTCTTTTACCATGAATGTGAAGAGAATAAGAGAGAAGAAAAGAGAGAAAGAGAGAACGTATTGTTATTAAAGAGAAAGCAGCCCGGCAACTCTACTCGTCGATTTGGTTCCGAGTGAAACAGAGTTATCGTATCTTTGAAAATGAAGAAATGAGACGAAGATAGGAAATGTATAGAAAGGGAGAGAGAAAGAGAGAGAGAGAGAGAGAGAGAGAGAGAGAGAAATAGTATGAGAGGGTAGAACAGAGCACGTTGTGGCTATAGTTATGTGGCCACACCCCGTCGAGTCAGCCAACGGGCTCTCCGTCGAGCAACGGCAAGCCACCTGACCCCACAATGGGCAGATCCACTTATAAAGTACACGCGCACGATCTATTGTTACACACCATGCGCACTTGAATGCTGTACGGAACACCGAAAGGGGGTTGGAAGAGCCATGTAAAGGGGATCGTTCATAAACACAAAGAAAAAGAAAGAGAGAGAGAGAGAGGGGGAGAGAATATATGTGAGTTTGCGCGCAAGTACGTACCACCGTCAATAGGTGTATAACAAATCGACAAGAAGATAACTTATTCCATGGTCACGCATTCTTCCTGCCTAGATCCGGCTCGTTAACGCGATTAACGGAGCGTGAGTGATACGCCATCGTGATACATCCATCGGAACGCGCATCCTAGAGGGAATACGTCGTCCTGGTAATTCGACTTTTACCTTCCTTTTCAACATTCTTTCTTTGACGAAAGAACGAATTTTCTTTTTGTCATCAAATACTATATACTATATACGAATATTTTTCATTTAAACTTTTTCAACTTTTTCACGTTCTCGAGAATATATCGTTCCTATGACATAACTTGTTTCAATGTTCGAATATTCTTTTCTTCTCTTTTTTCTTCTTTTTTCTGTTTTCTTTTTTTTTTTTTCTTTTTCTTTTTCTTTTCCTTTTAATATACTTCAGTCATCAACCAACCTTATCTTGGGAAAAGATTCAACTGTTTCTAGACGTATAACGGACGTATAATATGAAAAGCAAAAAAAAAAAAAAATGAGATCCTAGAGATTTCTCTTTTTCCATGTCAATGTCTCCTGAACACGAGGAATCTCGGAGTGCATCTTCGCGTTGCTGTTCTTCCGATAGGACGGATACGCGGCACACCTATAGCGACACAAAACCCAGCGACGGCGACCCTAGGCTCTGCTGCCTTCTCCTCGGCAAGAACGGGTCGATACTCAGCAGGCCAGCACCCTCCCTCGGAACCACCACTCGCCCCTCATCTTTCTCTTTCTCTCTCTCTGTTCCCGCGCAACCCCTTCCATACCTCCGCCCACATACCCATCTTCACCCTCCATCGTAGCGTTCTCTCGTTCCTTTTGCCACCTTCCCCCATCTTCGTCCTGTTTCTCCTCCGACAAACCGAGCACATCCACCTTCACTCTTACCAACTCTCTCCTCTTCCACCTACGTTTCCACCACCTCTTACTCTCTTCCATTCTCTTTCTCTTTCTCTTTCTCTTTCTCTCTCTCTCTTTCTCTCTCTCTCTCTCTCTCTCTATCTCTCTATCTCTCTGTCTCTGTCTTTCTCTTACTCTTCTTGATGGCCTCGTCCATAGGTGTATCGGTTGATTGATCGTTTATCGATACGAGAGACCACCCTGCTGAGTTCTACCTTCTCTTTCTCTCTTCCTTCAACTCTCTCTCTCTCTCTCTTTCTTTCTCTCTTTCTCTCTCTCTCTCTCTCTCTCTCTCTCTTTCTCATCCTTTCCAGTTACCTATCCCATAGTACGCGCATTGCACATTTATAAGGACGCTGAACACAAGTCGTGTGTGCCATCTTTCTCTTTTACCTATACGCTTTCTCTCTCTCTCTCTCTCTCTCTCTCTTTCTCTTTTTTTCTTTCTCTTTTTTTCTCTTTTTCTCTCTTCTCTTAAACCTCCGTCATCCTAGCCCTTATTCATCCCTCGAAACTCGAACGGCCGCCACCGCCTGGCCAACGGACCCGTCTGGATTGGTTTTGTGTTGGAAGGACCATGCTCGATTGATGTCGGTGTGTTTGTAAGCGCACCGGGCAACATCAATGTTTCGACTCGGCCGCCGTCCGCCCCCATTATTTCATCCCCGTCGACCTCTACCCTCTCTCCGTTACCTTCTCTCCCTCACCTCTACTACCTCCTCCCACTCTTCTCCCTTATAGAGAGTTTATATACGTATATAAATGTAGAAGGTATATGTACTACTCTCTTTCTCTCTTTCTCTTCAATCACCAGCGCACACACATACACACACACACACACACACACACACACGTTGTCGATCCCAATGCAGAACCGATACTTATTTATACGGGCTTCCGTTTACCATTCACTACATACGTAATTTAACCGGCGACCCTGTGCACTTCTGAAAACGCTCTATCAATTTTTAACGGCAATACGGATTTATCAACGCTTGTAGTCTTTTCTGTATGTTTACGTGTAAATATGCATCTAGATTATATAATATCTTATTCATCTGGCATACTCTTTGTATATAAATGATTAAATTCAAAGTTTATTTTTTATTTTGATCTTTATAACCAAAAGATTATTAAATAATTTCTATCATTCATTAAATTTATTTGATGATATTTTTCAAACGCTTATAAACAATGTCATAGAGCATCAATATTAACGAGCTCGAAATTCTTTGATCAGTTGTACCGGTTCCAAGAGGATGTCGCTAGCACCCGAATGCTGTACTACCCTAATCGAGTGGCTTCCAACCGTGACGTTGCATTACGGTGTTGACTGTCCGTCACACATCCCCGAGCTCGAATGACGACGTTTATAAGGTAGTGTCAACAACGGTGGGTAATGATGTGCGGTCCCTATACTCGCCCACCAGAGGAGTTTAGCAGCGGGTGGTCGGGCACCCGCAACGTATCATCCCGTCACGCTAGATTGAACGTCATTGTCCGAACTAAAGTCGCCGTTTATCGCTCAACGGCCAATGGCATGCGGATGTGGCTATGCATGTAACTGAACGACCTCATATTCTTCCTTGTTCTTGCAAAAAGTTGATATTCCTTTCAAAAATTCAAAAGCGTTGGATATTTATGTAAATTTTAATCAATCGGTATAGTTGATTGATTGAAACAGTTTCATATCAATTATTTTATGTAAGTATATATTACCATTCTTTGTTTTTCTTTTTTTTTTCTTTTTTTTTTTTTTTTTTAATTTAAAAGAGTTTAATTATACCAATTAATTATTTTCATAATTTTATAATCAAATGTACAATAATTATTTATCACAATATTTCTTTCTTTAACTTTTAAAAAAATGTATAACCATTTCGAGAAAGTAAATTTTCAGCGTACGATACATTAAAACAATTCTCACGATTTTCATAAAGAACAATATCATTAGTCTTTACGCACGCGTTACAAAGAGAGTAGATATATAGAAGAGGAGAAGGTTAGTAAAAGCTGACAAGGGTCGCGTGACGCTTGATCTGCATAATTCGAAGTCGCTTCGTCTCTGCAGTCACCCTCGTGATTTAACGAGATTAACAATGAACGGAGGGACGTTTCTGCAATTCACCTTGGTGTTACACGACCAACGCTCGATCATCTCCGTATCATCGAGGTATTTGTTGCAACGAATCGTGTTAAGGAGGGATATGACTGCCGAGTGATTTGCAAAATCGACCAACGTAGACTTTGAGTCTTTAGATATCTTCTCGTAGATGTTCCGAATATTAATCATCGTAGTGTTACCAATTACATCGTTAAACGAATACATTGGATTAGTTAGCGAATATATTAAAAATATAATAATAATAGAATTTAATCGTTTAAAAATAACATAAATAAAATCTTTAAAAGAACAATTTTCTAAAGCAAAAGAAAAAACACATGTATTGTCCTTAGTTTTTTTATTTCTTTCTCTCTCTCGATTCGGATTACTTTTATTTCACATAGACCATTTCATCGCAAACTCGAAATTGATCCGAAATTGCTCGTGACGTTATACATACCTCGGTACGTTCTCAATGGACATTTCTCGTCGTCGGCAACACGAACGAACGCATCAGAAAGGAGTTACCTATCCAGAAAATTTATAAACTTCAAAAGGTTTCTCTCTGTCCTTTCCACCTCCATCCATTTCTCTCTTTAGTTCTTTCTTCGAGAAGTCGGCGTATCGACGTAAATAATGAAAGCGGACAAATATACGCGCTACTCTTTAGAAACTATGACTTGCAGTACTAAAGGCCGCGCTCGAAGCGCGCGATTCGCTGCGTTACAAATGAGCAAAGTTTCTAGACGGACTCGTTTAGCTCGTTATCTGGCTCTTCTAAATGACTTTCCCTTCGTAAAACGAGTTCCTCGTTGTATTTAAAGAGAATTTCGTTGTGCAGAAGCTTCTCTCTCTCACTCTCTCTTTCTCTCTCTCTCTGTCTCTGTCTCTCTACGAGAGGTTACTATATCGATTAGTTAGATAATTAAAATAATGCATCAAATTCGATTACGCTATGGATATATTCAATGGATGCCAATGAATATTTACAAAATTAACGTACTTTCCATTCTCGATGTATTTACCGTTTAATTACGTAATATTTAATATGACTATTGCTTATTAATTAGCTAAAGCACACATTTGGAAAGTTATGTGAATTTAATTCAGTGTCAGTGAATTCAAAGAGTCAAATCGATGATCATTCTATAGATTATGGAATACTAATTAATGTCCTTGTAATTGGATGATCTTTGTATTCGTTAACATAAATTTACAAATGATTCTTGAAGATTAGAACGATGAATTCAACGAAACTATTGATTTTTTCATTTAATTTTATTTGCCTTTTCTTTTTTTTTTTTCTTTCTTTAATTTTTATTATTCTTCGTATATGCGTGAGTCTTTTCGATACCGCCATACGACGTCGTCCGTGTTACCATAATTCCTCTTGGTGCTTGCCCTCTTATATCATGTAAGTATATTCGGCGAGCATGCCCTGGCACAGTTTATCATTTCTTCTGAACGTGCTACGTACCGACGACCGTGTCGATAACGATCCCTAAAGTGAAGAGAGAGAGAGAGAGAGAGAGAGAGAGAGAGAGAGAGAGAAAGAAAAAGAAAAAGAGAAACGGTAAATTTTTTACAGACATTGTCGTTGCATTCGATATTTATTTAGAAATAACAAAAAATAAACAGTATCTATAATTTTAATTAAAAAATAATTGTTTATCTATTTATTTAATCATTTCATTATTTTTTAAAATTTATTGTAGCTTTTCTTTCATTTGTTTATTTAACTTACAAATGCGGGCGCTTACTATAAGAGAAAGGACATAGTGGCACCTGAGCAAGCTTAAAAAAATGTGTATTCTATAGGCAATTATTAAAATTGCGATACGCTTGTTTGGTCAAGTGCATTCGCCAACGTGCTTGGAGGTACTCAACGAGTACGTGGAATTGAGAATAAAGTAGGTAGGGAAATCGGATGGCGGAAGCGTTCGTGGGATCTCAAGAGGTATTTTAGAACGTTTGATTTTACTTGTCACAACAGTCTACTGTTGGTTAAAGTAATACCGTAGGCTTTATAGCAGCAACTTCTAATCCTCTTTCAAGCAAACCCGTTAGCAAGAAGTTTCTACGAATTAGTTATCACTGGATTGTTTAGCCATACCAAGACATGATGATTTATTATTTTCTGCGATAACAAATTTGAATTATTGTTGATAATACTGATTCAGATATAGATATGTCGATTGTAAAATGATAAATATTATATAAATAATATATAGGGTATTCTGACAAATAATAGTATTGTTAACGAATGTTCAATTTACATATATACATATTTTTTATTTATTTAATATATATATATATATACATACATACATTTTATATATGTACATTAATTTAGACAGTTCTCTTTAATAATTTATAAATGATGAGGTCGAACGTATTCATAGTAAGTTGAAGATAAATGATTACAAAGTAGAGTGTTTGTAATCGACGTTTATCGAGCATGCTCGACTAGTACAATGCATATATAGCTTTCTAATATTAAAAGATACAAGAGCAGTATATTCAAGTTGGCATAACCCCTGCTGACTAGAATAGTGTTAAAACGTTAGCACGGTTCAACGCTCCCTTTCTTTCTCTTTTATTCGATGCAGCGTACCTTGGTTCCTTCACGATATACTTACCTGTTCTCCTTCTCCTTCTCCTGCTCCTCCTTCTCTTCCTTTTCGTCGCACGAAACAAAAGTGTCCTGCGATTTGCCAATGCACCTTCGTGGCTCGGACAGAGCCAAGGGACCACCCGATGCGACGGGCATCCGAATTAATTATTTGTTTTAATATAAAATCCGCAGGATGTGATTTAGTCCGCCGGCACGAGGGCAAGTAGTCGAGGCGAGCATATAAACAAGCCAGCCGAGATCCCCGTTCGCCGGTGCTCGTTTACTTTTTCCTCCCTCTGCTTCGAACGAACCAAACGATCGGCTTAACGATTGTTGTCGAGATCGAGTTTTTGAGAATGAAGACAAAGTGGATAGTATCACATGGTATAATCTTTTTTTTATGGTTTTACAATATATTCGAATTTATCGATTATATTATATTACATCCACGATGTAATCGATGATGTGTTTCGAGATTCGATCGGTGCTTTTGACTCAAGCCAAATAAAATACGATGTATCGATACTTCGACGGGTTAATAACTTTCTTACTTTACAAAAGTCTAACATGATTCTCACATGTAGTTAGTTTGCTAGCTAGCCAGCTAGCTAGGAGTGGCACGTGCCGCAAAAAAGATTTCAATTTTTCTTATCGTTCAAGACTATAATTATCCCGATGACTTATTGTACCCGATGCAATATGTCACGTGATAGAAATGCATTCGAGACGTACGTTCACCGTAAGGTCATTAATTGCTTTAATACGTGGAATGCAGCTTTTTAATTATCCTCTCCGTCGGTTAAATCGGCACGCATAAATAAGAATCTTTTCTACTAATAACGACTCGTTTGTCTCCATGGTGTACATTTAAGATAGCCGGCTACGAGTTAATTATTTTCAGTGCGGTCGTCGCCTTGCTAGAGCTCGCATCTCATACAAGGCAAAAGTTCTCTTGGAGATGGGAATGGAGAAGAGACTTAGGACGAGAAGAAGAAGAAGAAGAAGAAGAAGAAGAAGAAGAAGAAGAGGAAAAAGACAAAGAAGGAATAATATTTAAGAGAAGAAAGGGGAGGGCCTAAAATCCGAGTCGACCTCGGCTTGGGAATCTCGTTAATGGATGGAAGGTCGCGTGTGTAGAAAGAAGAAGAAGAAGAAGAAGAAGAGAGTAGCGTTCGAAAGTATTGGTCAGCATTGGAGGTCGGCAGCCCACTAATCACCTCTAATGTTAATATTATGCAGCGACCACAATGCTCTCTACGTGGAACCTCGATAAACTACGAGAAGATCCAAAGGAGATGCATGCACCATTCGCATGCGATCCTCTTGCTCCTAAACTATACCTTCTTTCCCGTATTTCTCTTCTATCTCTTCATGTTATTGCAAGCAAAAGCTTTCTTTTTAGTAGAAATTAAAGGATTCTCTCGTTTCCCTCTATGAGATTTTTCTACTTGTAAGTGTAGTTAAAACTGGTAAATCTTTTAAATACACCAAGTAGTATGTTTTATGTGGTAGATTTTATAGTGAATGGTGTACATGTGTTGGTGTTTTCACCTGGCAACAAAGAAGTTGAAAATTTTGTATCTTTTCCTTTAAAGAGAAATTATTTCAAACAATTAATAACAATATTCTCCCTTTATTATGTATATATGTATATATATGTAGATAGGTTTATAGAAAATACGATTAGGAATCGTGGCTTGTAAGAGTTCATAGATCATCTTGCGGGTTCTGTAATTCAGGAAACTTAACGTCTCTTACACGTCCTATCCACGAAATCGACAAGATCCATCTTAAAATGAATACCCCGAAGAAATGAACATTTATTTTCACGTCCACGGTAATCAGCATCGCACGTTAATGGATGGGCACTGACAGTAAATTGAATACACACATCGATTGAAGAACCGATAGGTCCGAGCTTGATGCCGTTTCGAGTAGAGACACGGCACTTCATGAAACCACTGACCTATCGACTTCGCCTTCTCGTAAATACGAGAAATGACGAAGAAGAACGAGGCGACAGTTCGTCTTAGACTGTGCAATTGGAATCTTCTTCTTCTTTTTTATTTTATTTTATTTTTTTTTATTTTTTTTTTTTTTATTTTTTTATTTCCGAGATATCAACCGCGGGTGGGCAAATAGAAATTGCTAATGTTCATCGAACAAGGACGAAGAGAAGTTTACGAGAGAAGATGTTGGTCGATGAGTTATCGAAGGTAATTGTGAGAGTACCGTATAAAAGGCACGTGTAACCGACCTAATGGCGTACGCTAACGTTAATTACAATGCCAGGCTGATTAATCGGACGTCACGTCGTGGTACCGTTCTCCTCAATGGATTTCTCCGTTTTGTCGATGAGAAACGACGTACGCTAAACTGATACTTTTCGCGAGAGAGTCGACCACAAGAAATGAGTCTCTTAGAGTTAACATTAATACGAGGAAAATTGTATGAGAATTTTTATCCCTTTCTCTTTCTCCTTATTTTTTTGTTCTTTTTTTTTTTCTTTCTTCTTTCTTCTTTCTTTCTCAACAATCTTCTTTTTCGTGACTTAATCGTCATAGCTCGGCAATTAAGTCGCGCGTATTACCTGCGAAAACATTGAAAAGAAGAAATGCTAAAGTTTATGACAGCTTGAACGAGAGCGGTCGGAGTCGTCGAAAGAGAAAGAGATAGAGGTGGGAAGCATAGTTTGAAAATTGGGCTACCTTAATTGGAGATAGCGAACGAAAGTCTTTTTAGAGTTGCTGACGAGAAGAAAAGGAAATGAAAAAAAAAACAAGAAAAAAAGGAAAGTCGTTGGTCTTTTTGCAGAAATGAAAACCTCACTTTTTTCTATATTCACGCGATCGGGGCGTGAATTCCGCGTATTTAAGTGTCCGCCATGGCGTGGCACTTTTCTGACGTGTTACTGCCACTGTTGCTGCTGCTATTGCTACTTTCCACAGTGGCGGTTGCAACGGGGTAACGATCCCTTTGTGTTCCTCGACGGGAGGCAAGCGCGCGACTTTGGCTGAATGGAAAACGTCCATTCAGCCAACGACAACGATGGTTTGCGCCCTGAATATATTGCACCGATTGCGAGGGGAAGATAAGTGTGTATAGCTAAGAAGAAGAAAAGAAAGAGAGAAAGACAGAGAGAGAGAGAGAGAGAGAGAGAAAAGAGACCAAGGTCTGCCGTTTCCTCAGTTTCCGAAGCCGAACGAACGAAGAAGTCTTCTTTTCTTTTCTTCGATAAGAGAAAGAGAGAAGAGAAGAAAAGACGCTTAACACGCCTCACGGACTAAATAGTGAGGCAATGGAATTATATATTTGTATGCAAGAAAGAGAGAGAAGAAAAGAGAGAAAGACAGGAAAAGAGAGAGAGAGAGAGAGAGAGAGAAAGTTAAAGTCTACCCCTCAAACTACCCCTCGTTTTATATATTACTTCATTCAGTGTAGGTAATTCGTAGGCGTAATAAAAGTTGATAAAGATTCTTTCTCTCTCTCTCTCTCTCTCTCTCTCTCTTTCTCTCTCTTTGTTTCTCTATCACTCACATTCATCATGTTTTACCCTTTTCATTAACTTTTGTTAAGCGCGAGACAAACCATGCCCCATATCCGTAAGTATATTAAATATAATATAAAAGGTTAAGACGGTAAAAGCCGCGAAGCATACTTGATTCAATCAAGGAATTATCATTGGGATTCTTTGAAACGATTCGTTTGAAATTCAAGACGCAACATTCATCGAGCGAATGGAATGACGAGGAACCATTTTATCGTTCGTTGGCTTGCAACTTCTCATGATATAACGTCATTCTTCTTCCTCATTCGTTCCTTTTCTCCTTCTTTTCTTTTCTTTTCTTTTCTTTTCTTTCCTTTTCTTTATTTACGCCATAGCGGAAATTCAGCTCGATGCATTTACATACATCGAAGCGCAACGGCAACGTTGAGCTCGCCATCAAACAGGCAAACGACCGACCAAACCAGATTCTCATCTTCGAACTTGCGAAAGCGTTGTCCGACGATCATCCTGATGATACTCGCGATCGGTCTCTCCCAGCTCGAAATCTTTATCGCTTCTTGATTTAATCGAAGTAGCCTCTCTTCTTCTCGTCGCCGCCGTCAACGTCGTTGTCGTCGTTGTTGTCGTCGTCATCGTCGTCACCGCATTTTCGCTTTAATACTTTAATCGCGAAGGATATATCCCCAAGAACGACGACGTTAAAGAATTGTCGCCAACTCGCTCCACAAGAATCAAAACGAGACCTTCTTCTTCTACTCCTCCTCCTCCTCCTCCTTCTCTCTTTTCTTTTTTACATTCGAGACCATTGTGTTTATTTTTTTCTATCCTTCTTTTTTACGAAAAGTTCATTAACGCTCACGTAAGCCGCTTATTCGGGTTGATAGATAAATACTTACAGAGACTGCTTAAGCTCACAAACGCGTTAAGAGTTAATAGATGCGTTCCTCGTCGTCATCGTCGTCTTCGTCGTCGTACTCGTAGGAACTTTCCTAGTAGGAATATATTCGCAAAGAAGGAGAAAGAGAGATAGAGAGTAAATAAACGTCTCTCGAGTGGCTCTATTAATAGGATACCGAGCTTATAAGCCGGAACATTCTTTTCCAAGACCAGATACCAGTGCTGAGATATCAGCCGAGCGTCATTTCCAAAGCTAGAGAGAACGACGCCAATCCAGAAGCCGATCTTACTTTGAGATAATAACAAGGAGATCGCCCTGTGGCGTCCTACGCCATTCTTAAAACTCATCCTTTTTATATATTCGAGATAGACTAACAACCACCAGAGACTCTTTCCAGAGAATATCTTTTCTCTGACCTATAATCGATAATTTTATGAGATTTTTTTTATTTTTTCTTTTGTTTTTTATTTTTTCTCCAGCTAAAGGTAAATATTAATCGAACGATTTTTCCTCCTTACTCGATCCAGGTGGTCTCACGCAGCGTTTCTCTCTTACGCTTTTTATCTTATGATCGTGGCAATCGCAATTTCTTTCGTCGATTATTACACTCGTTTTTTCCGAGATAATGACCCGACTCATTTGATATCGATGAATTATCGTAGCAATTAACGTAACGTATGCTTTCAAAATGTATTGTTGTATCAAAAAAATAAGATAGATAGCTATGTATTATTTAAAAAATTACGAAGAACCGTATCAAGTTTATCTTATCGTAGGAAAGTAATTAACTTGACGTCGAAGGACAGCTTGCAAAGTATGGATAAATAGTATTATATGAAGGAACGTGTGAAAACGATATAAATACATTTAACGCGATATTTCGCATGTGCGCCATTTGCGAGTAATTTATTAAGTATCGCATTTAAGTGCATCCTTCCGGAAGCAGCTGTACGATTCGATGGGATAAGAATGTCGATATATGAAAAAAAAAAAGTGATAGGACGTTGTTAGTTTCCCGATCTTTTCTCATTTTTTTTTTGTCTTCGCAGTTACGTCTGTCTGCAGCAATGATGTAAATTCAGTATAAACAATTTGTTAAGCTCTAAAACAGAAACTTTTGAAGTTTGATACAGTCGCACGAAGGACTGATTAAGCGTTTGCTTATTTAGAAATCGAAAGAGAAATGACCGTTAATTTAGGTCTATGAGACAAACAGTACATAGTTAACGAACGTCTATTAATAGAGGTGGCTGTACATGCCAGAAAGCGGGCGACCCTCTTTTAGAAACCAGAGCTTTGCTGCTGTTACTGCTGTTGCTATTGCTGCCTGGAGCGTCGGCGTCCACATATTTGCACGTATTTCGCAAACGGATGGCTATTTAACTGAGCTAGTAATTGCATAGGTACGCCGGGCGAAATAATGAAAATCTATTAGTCGCTTTTCCATTTAATGCGCTATTCCTTTGCTAAGCTTTAAACGTGCTAATCCATTCACTGCTCATAAAGGGGGTAAATTTCTAAAAAGAGACGATAAACTCAAACAACGTTTCTCGATGTCAATATGGTAATGTTTTTCATGGGTTTGCATAACTTTTATAAGAAAATATGGGAAATCGAAATAAAAAAAGAAGTTCGGCCCGTTCGATAATAGTTCGATTATATGGACAAGTGAGTGACAACTTGTATTCTGGTTAATGAAGAATGTTGTGTTACTCGTTCGATTATTCTGGTAAAAAGAGCGAGAGGGAGAGAAAGCGAGAGGGAGAGAGAGAAAGCGAGAGAGAGAGAGAGAGAGAGAGAGAGAGAGAGAGAGAAAGAGGGAGAGGAAAAAACAAGTTTAAATTAATATAAATTGAATTATGTTAAAATGAAATAAATTTTCAATCCATACTTTTTTAATGGATACGTTATAAAAGGAATACTTATTACATTTGAATGTAATAAAAAAGACAAAGAGCAACGATTAAGAAAAAAATATATATATGTATGTATAATATATATATATATATATATATATATATATATATATATATATATATATATATATAAAGTTGAGTTGAAAAAAGATAAAGAAGAAAAGGATTCTCCTCGGAGAGGAGGACACCACCGTGGATAGAATCGAGAATCGGGAGAGAGAAAGGGGGAGAGAGGGAGAAAGAGAGAGAGAGAGAGAGAGAGAGAGAATCGAGATGCGTCTCTCTTGGTTGGCTTGGCGGCCGGTCGGTCGGTCGGTCGGGGTCGCTGACTCGAACGGTCGCCGATCCGTCAGTCGATTACTCCGGGGATCTTACGTGAACATGGAAACAGGTTCTTGGAATCCGGTTCTCGATTCTACATACGACTCTAATCAACGCGGCTAGATTGCTGCATCGTATACGCGGCGCACCGACTCGCAACGCGCGTATACATTCGGACGACGCTCGTTGCTCGTATGCGTCGTTTCTTCTTCTTCTTCTCCTACGTTCTCGTCGTCGTCGTCTTCGTCGTCCCTACGGTATATCCTTAGCTCTCACTCTTTTCTTCGTCTAATTCTACGACGTCCATTTTTATTCCTCCTGCTTTTAAAATACCGATTGCAAATTGGTAGAAAAAAATCGACGAATGTGTAACACAAATCTTTCCGTTCCATTCAATGCATTTAATTTGTTCGATAAAGAACAACCTTACTTACCGAAAAACATTTTTATTAATAAAAAAAAAAATAAAGAAAGAGAAAGAGAGAAAAAAAGAACATTGTCCAGTGATTAGTTCGAAAAGATCGAACTCCTCCTTGTGACTGTCTCTAACAATCTCAGCTGGAATAGAAAGGCGGATCTGCTTGGATTTTATGCGACGTCGTTCTTGGAGCAGTAGCTGCCAATTATCGTTAATTGAGACCCCGAAATGCAAGGATCTTCGAGGCAGCTGCTTCTGATGTCGATGATATTGCTGATTACCATTGCTATTAACTATATAAAAATGATATTCCTTTAGAGCCTTCCGTTGAAAATTGTCTTCTTTGATCTTGGAGTCTTTTGTTTCGTTTATTTATTTTCTTTGTTTATCCTTTTTTCAAATCTTCGTTTATAGAGATCATCTTGTGTGGCCTCACTAAACTCGAAATCAAACAACTAATTCAAAATATCTTTTCCTTATTTTCTTCAGAGATATTCTCCATTTCTCCTTGCTTGATTCGTTCGTCTACAATCATGGCTTGATATCCCTTGTGACGTCGTAATCGAGACGTAGCGATTATGACTCCATAAAGCGCCTATACCGGTCTAGGTTTACGGTCTCTGAAGCACGCCGCTAAACGAGGGCGCAATACTGCTTCAAAAAAAGAGTAACGCACGGCTTATCGGTGTCAATGAGATGCGTGGTATATCAGGGTCCTATACAAGGTCGTCAACTTGTTCAAGAGAATTATCTATCTCGATCCAATGTCTTCTGATTCTAGACCGGTAATCGATAATTTCTAAAT
>NC_062190.1:4168769-4186269 GCF_912470025.1 Vespa velutina
TGCACGCCACCACCTGATAATATCGCGAGCTGGCCGTAATTGCCGCTCTCCTTCTCTCCTTCTCTCTCTCTTTCTCTCTTTCTCTCTTTCTCTCTCTCTCCGGCATCACAAAGACTTGGGTGACGATTCTGGAATTCATGGAACTCCGAGCGGCGCCTTCTCCGGCGAACAATCGACATTCATCCTTCCTTAGCGATCCGTTCGTTTCTCTCGTCTTCCTTACTCGTCTTTTCCTTCTTCTTCCTCCTCAGCCACAACCAACCAGAGAAGAGATTCTCTTCGTAACAGCAAGATTTTCTTGATAAATCTTTTAGAATTGATGAAAAAAGTAATCGTTGATAGATTTCAAACAATGCACCAGCTGTATAATCTCGTAAAGCGAGAAAACTCGAGTTTGATCGAGTCACGATCGTTAAAAGTTCGCGTGAAAACTTAATTAACCTAGATTACTCCTAATTTTTCTCCACCAAGTGACCCATTTTATTTAGTAAATAAAACAATTATCAAAGCACACAATAAACCACTCGAAAAAGATAGATCTCCTAATCATTTAATTAACACATTTTATAAAACCACATCGTAGATTTTATTTGTGAAAGTGCAACGCCGCTGTCGCGACAACAAAAATTAGACTAATAGATTTTTAATTAATCGGCGTTGAAATTCATAAGCATGCATCGATCGATCGATTGATTGATCTTTCATGAAAATGCCATTTCCTTATGGAAATTAACTTTCTTTTCTATAATTTCAATTGATAAACGAACGTCTTGCGATAAGATCATGATTCTATTCTATCTCTATCTTTTTTATTTTGTTTTCAGATACTAGTAACAGCAACAGCGGCAAATATATATTCGAAAATATTGCTCTCGATTTTACGCTTGGTAACCACCGTTCTCGTTTCGACTTTATCTAACGTCGTCGACGCCTTTTAGCATAGGTAACGCATGACGTTTCATTGACGCAGTTTCTTGCGATAGTGTATTATCTCCGCGTACGAAATCCGGCGGAAAAACAGGTGTCTGCTTTAAGGAAAGAACGAGTGTTATACGTTGATAAATAAAAACGTTGAAGATAAGAAAATCCGAATTCTCAAGATAGATGAATAAAATGTCGATTTTAAAGTTCCTGGCGGAAGAAGTAACTCATACTATGTATTTTTATATATCCGTTTCCTATCAAATCTATACCAAATAAATTAATTAGAGATAGTATAATCGACATAATATCTTTAATGATTTTTCAAATGTTTTATATTAGTTACTAATCTCATTACGCGTAATATACGATTCCGTAAATAGATTTGATGTGAACATTGTAAATGATATCCACGATGAAGTTTTATCAATGTATATAAATACTTCTTTGGTAATTATTATTTATAATAACGAGAAGTAAGATCTCGAAACGAAAGGCATTTGGTGGACATATCGTTTTATGCAAAACTTGCTCAGTGGCAGCCAACGTGCCAACTAAAGTGAAACGTCGCGGACTCGATGACGCGTGCAAACGACCGAGTGATTCGCTTTCTAATTACCGACATTAATCCGACGGCAAGCGCTGCTCGACGGGTGCAACTGCAGTTACTTTCGGTCTCACTCTTCTCTCTCTCTCTCTCACTCTCTCTCTCTCTCTCTCTCTCTCTCTCTCTCTCTTTATTTTTCTTTTCTCTTTCGTTCCATACATACATGCATATATACATACGCGTATTCATAATGCTCGCATTGCATATTTATCAAAGCTGCCAATTTCCCGAGCTCGAATATCTCCACGCGTATGCAGCACGTATCGTTTCCCTGCCCTCCAACGTATGTATGCACAAACGGGCTCATGCCCGTTAATAATCCACCATCAGGAAACGCTTGACGCAAGCACGAAGAGAAAAGAACGATAGTAACGTTGAGATAAACAACGATTTTCCGTTCCAGATAAAGTCAGTTATTTTTTATTCTTAATTATCCCATCGTTCATTCTTCCTTCCGTATTAAATAATTGAACAGAGAGAGAAAGAGAGAGAGAGAGAGAGAGAGAGAGAGAGAGAGAATATATATTGATAATACAGGAATAAAATATAAAAAAAAGAAAAATAAATACTTGTATTAGAAAAATTGGAAAATTACGTTTCGAGGCATGTTAGTCTTTTTCGTCGACATCTGGATTGGCAAAGAGAGCTCGAGTGGCGCGTGCGTTCTTCGAAGACGATGCGGGCGACCGCACAAAGTCCTCCCTGGTAGCTTCGTAGAGGAGTATAGTTGTCGCTCGGTTGGCGCGCCGCGGCAGTGGAAGTGCACCGGCAACAATAATCAATGGAGTTGCTGCATTGGGGTGTGGCGCGCAGTACCGGCGCCTCCTTGCTGTCCGACGTACTTCGATCGTACCCCCTTACGAACCTGTTTGCTCCCTCCCTTACCTCTAACTCTTCAGTCTCCTCTCCTCTCCTTTCCTCATATTCCCTGTCTTTCTCTCTCTCTCTCTATCTCTCTCTATCTTTCTGTCTTCCTCCTTCCTTCCCTCCCTCTTTCTCTCTTTCTCTCTCTCTCTCTCTTACTACCTTTGAGCTCCGGTCTATCGTAGTTATCGACGATCCGTCTTACGTTTCTCTTGCTTCGTCTACTTTGAACGCATCGATCGTCTTCGAAAGTCTTTCGTTCAACCAACAAACATTATTTTAATTATATTATTAGAACAATGTTTATATATGCATGTGTGCTTAAATAACAAAATGAGAAATATAATAGTCAATAAGTCGTGATATTGTTCATGAATGTTTTACTATACATAGGTATTCTCACTTGAGATTTTCATATGTTAATAAAACGTTTTATTGTCGTTTGAGAATAGAAAGGGTCGATGGGAAAAATTCAGAATTCAAAAATAGAAATCGGAAGCGTCGCTGGAAGTTAAATCCGTCTGGAAGAATTCCGGTGGCTTCAGAGAGCTAAGACTGGTTTGAGAGATCGGTCCAAAGCGTGGGAGGGTGGGTAGACGGTTTAGCACGAGCACGGTGCATTGCAGGTGCCGCAGGTGCGCGCCACCGACTTCGGAACCGACGAAAGAAGTGCCGTTGCGCTGGTCAGCGTTGACACGCCCGGTTGTTCCAACTTCCGACACCAATGTCAACAATTTTTATTTTTATTTCCAAATAATTCTTTTTCTATTAATTTGAAAAATAAAGAAATTAATGCTAATGTGTAAATTAAATATCTTTCAAATTTTCTTCTAAAAAAAAATATCATACTTGAGTTGAATATTGTTGTTTTCAAGTTCTTAGTATTCTTAAAAATAAATCAACAAAGCAAAAGTAATTTCAGACTGGATACAACACTAGTTGCGTATTTCATTTTACGTCAGATACATTGATAAATGGTTCTCGTAGATCGGGCAATGTTTCATAAGATCTGTTAAGAGTACCGTCTCCATCTCGACTATGGCGATGACAAATTAGTAATGTCCGTAGGTTAGATCTATGCCGAGGGAGAGCCGATGGTGACGGAGATAACGTTACGCTGGTTACAGCTGTCGCGCTTACGTTTATTCCTACTTCCGGTATACGGCCATGCGAAATTGCTTCCTTTTCCAAAGCTATACATTCGAACGAGTAGAACTATCCTCGTCATATCTCTGACATAAAGAAATAAACTTTCTATTACTTAGAAAGTATTTATAATTTTTATATACTCGATAATATCTATTATTTTATTACCAAAGTCACTAAGAAGTTAATCGTTCGAATACGAACTGCCGTAAACGTTTTAAAGCAGCACTGTCATCCCACGACAGCCGGTCCTTATAGTTCATTCAGTATCGTGTTCCATTCAATACTAGCAACCAGGAACCGCCTGACTGGTAGCTGCTGACTACGCCTTTCAAGGATCGGTCACGTCCATACTGAATTAGATACTGCGGATTTGCTCTCAATCGGCTTTCAAGATGTACGAGCTATGTTCTCGATATCAAAGGATGTCTGATACTGATGGTACACGATAATGGTAAAAAAGGTTACATAGATAATATTTTCATTTTCAATCATTTTAATTACGGCATACATTGATTATGTATACAAACATAGCATTGAATTTTTTAGAACAATGAACACATGTCATCGAAATAAAAATTGGAACAAATGGAAGAACAAAATAAAGTATCTCTCTCACTTTCTCTCGCAAAGGAAGAAGTAAGCGAATACGTTTTATCTCTGCAATTCAAAGAGGGGTACCGAAGTCCCGACGGAATATCGAGTTAGAATTCAGAGCGTGTTCCGTTCCCACGTAGAGACCTCCAGGGAGTTTTTCCAATTCACGATGAGTCGCTAACCTAAATGTTCGTTGGCCTGAGCTTTCGGATTGTACCGGCTGAAGGCATTATGCCATACCGCATTGTGCATTCATTGTACCGTCGAATAAAGAACATTTTTAGATACCACTTAGGCTTTCCTCGTCACGGGGTGACACGCAAGCACGACTCATCCTCATCCCTAACCAAGAAAAAACTGTAAGGTACCGTCGTTCATTGTTCGTGAGATGCTTTTAGTTCGTGCATTGTTCCCAGCTAAATTCGATCCCAGAAAAAAAAAGAAAAAAGAAGAAGAAAAAGAAATCGTGCCAAAATTCGGTTTATTACGCTTTGCTTCAATATTACAAAAAGGTATATCGAACGAATAAACAAAAAATCTTTGCAAAATGTTGAAGTGGTTCCAACGAAGAAACCAGTCAAGCGTAACTCACAATGTACGTTCCAATTCGTCCATGAGATCGATTAGAATCTTAAACAATGATAGACATCAAAGAGGTATGAATAATTTATAAGAAAGGTTATGGTTCAATTAGTAGATCGAAACGCCGTTGTAGGTAGTCATACGCGGGCGTTCCCTATTGTAATGGTAATATAGTGGACAGCTACGAGACAAACAATGTATTCTTGTTATTGCAATTAGTCGTCGTGTTACTTTAAACGCGTTATCTTATATCTTTCATAATCTCTAAATTCTTGTGATATTTAGCGAAATTTGATATCAGAGTCACTATTGTAAAGACAAATGAAACGAAATAATTGATTATAGTCTAAGATTCTTATTGTTTCCAATGTCAGCGAATCTGTACTTAAAGGAGTATAGCAAGAAGAGAAGGAAACGTTTCGATGTATATTTCATGACATCGTAAAAGTCCATATCGTGTTCGATCTTGTCCTACCTGAAGACAACGGTACAAAGCGAGTAGTTGCCATTCCCCTAAACGCGAAAAGGAGAAAAGGCAGCGATGCGGCAACGAAGCGAATTATCCAAGTTGCCTCGAGGTAAAACTTCGTTTAGCATCGCATCGGGGTGAAACAAACCGGTCGCGTGCGTGTTAGCTGCGTGCGACGAACGGGCCAGAGGGTCAATCTCCTCTCTTCTTTCTTTCTCTTCTTCTTCGTCTTCTTCTTCTTTCTCTTCGTCTTCTTCTTTCTCTTCTTCTTCTTCTTCTTTCTCTTCTTCTTCTTCTTCTTCTTCTTTCTCTTCTTCTCCTTCTTTCTCCTCTTCCTCCTTCTCTTCTTCTTCTTCTCTCTCTCTTTCTCTCTCTCTCTCTCTCTCTCTCTCTTTTGCATTTTCTAAGCATCTTTCTCATCCTTTTAACCCTCTTCATTTATTTTCTTTCTTTTCGTTATCTTGGAATATCTTACAGCGTTATTTTATTTAGAAATAATTTGTGAATACCCAAGTACGTATTTCAATCATTTACGTAGATATTACGTAGGAAATGAACGTAAGACTTTATTAGAAAGAAATTCGCATTAATTTTATGGAAAAGTGTTTTCCTATGGAGTTGATTAATTTTTGGACATGTTGTAATTCTCGTTATTCTGAACAAATATCTTAATAACTTAAATAACTTGTTTTTATAATCTGTTTCCGCCCTACAAGTCTTGGAAGGTTCAGATTTAATATATACATAGACAAATACATACACACATTGTAAACCAATATATAAACTGTAATATCAATAAATATATGTTAAACTGATACATACATTGATACATACGCATTGAGCATATTGAACTAAGGGTCACATAGATATATTATCGAGTCGAAGAGCTTATACATTGAAATGTTAAACTTGAACCTTCCGAAACTCGTACTACAAAAACCATAATTCCTTAGATCAAGTTATAGCCATTGAGAGATTTATCCAGAATTATGAGAATTAAATGTATCCAAAAATTAGGCAAATTCGTGTAAAAAAACTTTCTCATAAGAATTTTATTCCTTCTAATTGTAGATTGATCGTTTGATACATCGGACATCAAAAATTGTTTTATTGTATTCAGATCGCAAGATTACAAAAGGGATACGATGCCTATTCAAGCATTCTTCTTCATTAGCATCGTTTTACCGTTCCTATTCAGAGAAAGAGAGAGAGAGAGAGAGAAAGAGAGAGAGAGAAAGAGAAAGGCCAGTCGATCACTCTCGAATAGGCAGCTTCGTTCAGATACTTTATCTTCTTAGAAGCAGAAGTTGGTGAGCCATTGTGATGCCATGGAAGAACGGCGATGGAACGCAAGCGAATCGAATTACATGCGAGCGGTTCGTTCGTTCGATCGTTGGTACGGATGCCGGATACGTTCGAATCGTTTCGTTGGAGTTTGCGATGCATCTTTAAACTTTTTTCTTCTTAGATTTTTATCTTTAAACGATAATTATTTATAAGATTTATTGTACGATCGGTCCAACTGATCAGAGAGAACAATTTATATTCTTTTTCCTTTTTCTTATAAGATTCTAACGAATGTTAACACGATAAGTCTTTACAAAATATTTTTATGTCTTTGATCGTTCGTGTAAATTTTAATGTTTGATGCAAATATCGAAGGAATTACCGTAAAATGTTAACGTTATAATAACGGTCGTAACAACAGCAAGAAGTCGTAATTTAAATTGAGTTTCTCGCTTGTCCGCCCATAATAGCTCTATTGCACGCTACTTGAACGAGAAAGGGATAGAAAGAGAGAAAAAGAGAATGCTTCAAGAGAGCGGAATATCAAAATAAAAAAGTACGATGAAACGATGAAGTACGAGCGAATGCGTGTATGAGACAGAGAGAGAGAGAGAGAGAGAGAGAGAGAGAGGGGGAGTGAGAGAGAGAGAGATAAAAAGAAAGGGAGAGTGTCGAGTGGGTGGGTGGGTGTGAGATGTATCCGTGGCTATGTCGAGGGTGCGTTGATCTAATTGATGATCGAGCTGGGGACAGAGCCAGGATATGACGCGAATCCATTGTGGCCCACATTATTATAATGCATATTATATACGTATCCTCTAGACCTCGAGCACCGATACCAACGTGACCATCAACACCGTATCGGAGCAGCAGAGAGTGTGTGTGTGTGAGAGAGAGAGAGAGAGAGAAAGAGAGAGAGAGAGAGAGATACGAGAGAGAAAGGAACCGAAGATTAGAAAGAGATGGAGAGACGGGCCCGTCCATGTAACAATCCACCGACATTGTTCGACCAGCCAGTTAGGGACAACGGTTAGCAAGAGACAGACACTTTGTTGTAAATGTGTATAATATTGGAATCATTATTTTCTCGCAGCAATTACTATTTAATGTGAAAGAACGCGTAGAATCGTGAGTGAGCTCAATGTGTATGTTGTTATATATGTTATTATATATATAGTTATCGGTTGATCTCTAATATATAATTTGTATTAGATATATTTATGTAGAAATATGAAATGAAGTTTCTAAATTTGTAATAGAAGTAAAATGTGTTCGCGATAGTCATCTAATTGCTCGAAATATTTCCAACGTTTGGAAGATAAGGGCTTCCGAAGTTGACGATTGGTGGGACGAATCGTTAGAAGAGAGAGACTTGTATCGTCGGTAAGTCGTGCATGCCGTAAAAGCGCGTAAAGTGAAATTGATGCGCAACCGCTCGAAAACGGAATCGGTGGAAGGGGTAAAGTCGACGGCGTGCAAAAGTCTTGCAGCGACGGCTTTCCGGTGAAACCACCACCGGGTGTATTGCCTCGCCGAGTTGCTGCCACTTTGAAACTTCTAATGAAGAAAATCCTCGAGACGCTCGAAATGTAGGAACCGCGATATAGAATTATTAAAGCGAGAAGCCCTACGAGTACCTCCTCCTTTTCCTCCTTCTTCTTCTCTTCCTTCTCCCCTTTCTCCTCCTTTCACCTTCTATCTTCGCTACTCGCCATTTCATCCCCATGCAAGACTCGTCAACCTCCCCTTTCGATCTCCGATCCTCGTGACTATCCTCTTCTCTCATTCCCCGTCCCGTTAAAATTCAAAGTGTCCTCTTCGTTTTAGCCGAGTGGATGCTGCCGTGCTTTGACTCTCATCCTTCCTACCTTGCCGGCATCTAACGTTTAATTGCATCGGACTTCAGCGCCCGGATATAACTTTACTACCGGAAATTAACAGGCTTTGACTATCGCCAACCTACGTGTCTCTGTCTCTCTCTCTCTCTCTCTCTCTCTTTCTCTTTCTCTCTCTCTCTTCTTCCATCTCTCTTTTTCTCTATGTGTGGGTTGCCGTATAAACGTTCGCGCGAGTCTATTTAAAATCGCACACGATAGCTCGAACGATTACGACGAAAGGACGACATGATATCGGATATGATTCGTTGGCCACTCCATGCATGCCGAGTCATTACCATGTAATAATTAATATTGAGATCTTTCGGAGATATCCACGTCGAAGGTACGATTTCGCGAGATTATCGAGCAATTCACTCGGACCGCCTGGAATTCTAATTATCGACTTCGTTTATACGAGTATATCGAAGAACACGCATACATGTGAATCATATTTCAAAAATGTCGAAGCTAAGGACTCAGCGAGTAATAGTATTCGAAGAAGAAATCGATTTTGGAAACCTTTTTTCGATATTAAAAATCGCTGCCGTGTTTCCACGATACGTTAAAATTGAGATCATTTTTAACCCGAAGATTTCATCGAGAAATATCCAAGTAATTATTCTCGCCTCGAGATACTTCCTCGTGTATCTTTTAAAAGTTGGATAAGACACTTTGGGCCCCCTCCTCTTTCCTCTCTCTCTCTCTCTCTCACACACACAGAATTTACTACACAGAATCGCATAGATATTAAAATCGTACGGTATATCTCGCAATAGATATAAACGATCTAACTTATTTTTCAATAAACATAGAACAAAGTCTTTGAGAAAAAAGATCGATTTGTAACGTGCTAACGTAATTTTTAAGTCTCGTTGTTAATCTCGTTCCCTCGAGGCACGTATATCGATATCCAATGTCATATAACGGACTCTCTCTCTCTCTCTCTGACACAGACTCACACACACACACACACATACACACGTTAAAGATTCAAGTCCGAACTTATCGGACACCCGATGGGCACAACCGGGCTCCGAAATAATTGCCCGCAGTGAAATATAAATGATACCAAGATTGTAGAGCGACGAAGGAGGATGAGGGGAGGCACATCGTTGGCTCGTGTTGCTCTTCCACCGTGTGCCGTGTCTTCTTTCGTTCTTAGTGTGCGTGTTTAACATATAAGTGTAAGTGTGTTCGACGAGCGGCTACTTGGTACGCGAGACGTACGCGCACGTAATTGCGTGCCCGTCCTGAAATTATTCATCTCCCCGACCACGGCTCTGATCCCAGGCAGCACCGCAGCGCGCTTCGACCGACCGGCACCGGCCGAGCCACCAGCGGTATGATAATGCATAGAAGTGCCAGTCATTATACCTATATGCGGCCAGTGTATCCAGCACCCATCCTCTTTCTTTCTCTCTCTCTCTTTCTACTTACTCGGTACGTAGATTACACCACCACCTTCCTCTCCTTCTCCTCCTCCTCTTTCTTCCTTTCTTTCTTTCTCACTCCCTCTCTCTCTCTCTCTCTCTCTCTCTCTCTCTCTCTTTCTATCTCTTTTCTCTCTTCTCCCTCCTCTTAACTTATCCCTCCCCCTTCCTCCTTCTCCTTCCTCTCCACGTCGCCGATACTTCCACTCTACGTGTGTATAGTACGTGCGCATCGCTCGTACTACACGCACATGGATTCGAAGACGTGCGTGCAACGCATGCCGTGCGTAAGGCTACTCGCTAAAGCACTTAGACGTCGCTCTCGCGTTCCCCGCCGGAAATCTCGCAAGGATTCTTTCTTTGAAATGGAAGAGAAATCAACTTTTGCGGGATAAGGAAAATCTTCGTGATGTATCGTACAGGATATATTCTACGGAAGAGTTTTCATTTTCTTTATTTCGAAGTTAATCATTTTATGCTTCATTTCATCGTTGTTTCTCTTCGTGCCATTAAAATTCGATTAGGGTAATATCATGGTAAATTGCTTTCAAACAATGCTTCCACTTTTTTTTAAGCAATTTATCTCGTATTTTCTTGGGTTACGTTCGTAAGCGTCAAAATTAAATGAACTTCTTCGGTCGAACTATTTTGCGAGCAAAGAGAATAATTTAAATTCGTGCTGCCAATCTCTTTCCGTACATCGTTCTTCGATCTTTATTTAATTTTTTTTTTTTTCGATAAAGAAAAAAGATACGCAACGTTAGGCTCACTAAAATTATAATGAAACACGTTCACGATGTATCTCATTATCTTCGCGGAAAGTGATAGAGTACTCTGAGAAAACGATCGAAAGATTGAAAAGAAACAAAATCGTTGAGTAAGAAGATACGCCGGAAGCTGCTAGATTCAACGCCATTTCTTTCTTTCTCTTTCTCTGTCTATCTTCTCTCTTGAAACCGGTCGCTTTGTTTCTATAGGGCTCTCCGAAGATAATGAACACAATTACGGCAACGTTTTTGTTCTAGAAATTACACAGTAGTGTGCGGATGCATGTCCGTGGTTGATTGCTATGCCCGTCGTCCTCTGGACGATAGTCACTACGCAGAAGAGACGCGTATGGACGGACATAGGTACCTACTTACGTACACACAATAAACACATCTCTTTGTGTGTCTGTGTAAGAAGAAATAGATAGAGTTCTTTCTCTTGCACTAACGTGGAAAACATTAAGGAAATAGTATTTCGCGAATGATCGTGTGCATATATACGCGTATATATATATATATATATATATATATATATATATATATATATATATGTATGTATGTAAGATCTACATGTAGGTTCCTGGATGAAAGAGAGGGAGAAGATGAGTCGTAAGGTAGTGGGAAGAGTGGAGCACGGAGGATGAGACGAAGCAGAAAAGGAGAAGGGAAGAAGAGAGGCAGGGACACGGAGTAAGCTCTAATTGCATTCAATAAAGCAAATAATAGCAAGCTCATTAGAGCAGAGAGAGGAGCTGGCGAGTTGACCGCGGCTCGTATGCCAACCTGCCTACGCTCGAACGAAGAAAGAAGAAGAGGATGAGGTGGTAGTGGCGCGGCAGAGAAGAGAGAACGAGTAAGAGGATGAGGTGGAGAAGGAGAAGGAGAAAACCGGGCAGAAACCGGCGGTCGTGGCTCGTCGTTCGGTCGCGAGAAGCACAGCCCAATGTCATTTATTGTCCCTGGTGAACGCGCCGTTTGCCAGAGCAAGCGCACCCCTCTCTCTCTCTCTCTCTCTCTCTCTCTTTCTCTTTCTCCCTTTCTCTCTTTCTAGCTCCCTTCTATACCTGCTTCATATGAATGGGTGATCGCCATGCAACCATCGCGTCCTTCGTTAGGTATTTATCCCCCGTTTATTATCATTCGGCCGTAACCACGTATGCGTATTAAACGTACACTCTTCCTCTCTCCCTTTTCCTCTTCTTCTTCTTCTTCTTTTTTCCTTTATCCCCACTTCACCTAGCATCACCATTTCGCTTCTTTCTCTTCTTTGCCTTCTCCTCTTCTTTCTCTTATACTCTCACCGGGAGAGGAGACGCACCGTGTGGAATCGATGAGTAACGTTTTCGCAGCAAAAGTATACACCGAGTGGTATCACCGACTCCCTGTGGGAAGAACCACCACTGACTCACGATTATTTTCTCCGAACAAAGATTTTCGATTGAAAGTAGAAAATAATAGAAATTCCGATACATACCTTGTATGAATTTTTAAACAGTAATATTTGCCTGAGAAACTCGAAAGGTTTTTATAAAAAGTGCAAATCTGTTTGTTGCGCCTAAATAAGATCCATTAATTTTGATTTAAATTATTCTTGATTTTAACAACATAGCATTAATTTATTTTTCTTCTCAAAAAATTTGATCGTAGCAGATAACAAACACGATGCAACAATTTATCGATCCAGCTCGATCGATCGTTAAGATCTTTCCTACTCCAAGTCCTCCGCCTCCTCGTCCCCGAAAGACGAACGCGTACACCGTGAAGAATCTGGAATCGCGGAGGGTGAAACAAGTGTCTCGACGCGCCAGCCATATAAATCAGTTCCGGCAGCGCGCAAATGAATTTACCTCTCGAGAAATTCTCCTCTTTTCTCCTCCCTTTCTCCTGCTTATGGTGTGCGCCTATCTCTTTTCTTTCTCCATCTCTCTCTCTCTCTTCTTCTTCTTCTTCTTCTTCTTCTTCTTCTTCTTCTCTCATGTTGAGCGCGGACACAACACCTGAACCGGATCCTATTTCAGCTTAACAGGGAACGTACATCGACGAACGCGGTTGTCGACGTCGTTCAGGGACACGAACAATGAGCCACGGACAGGAAAGCTCGTTCGAATCGAAGGTGGCCTTCGTTGAAGAACGAGAAAGAAAGAGATAGAAAATCGAGACGAAGAGAAAGAAGAACCGGCCGCCCCCGATGAGTAAACGACGCTAAGAATGGGGATTCGGCTAATGTATTCCGCGGATGCGCGCTCATTATTCAGCGATAATTAATTGACGGCTATAAATAAGCAGCGCGTCCAGGTACCGCGCAAATAAATGGTTCGCGCGAAGCGAAATGGTAATGGTGACTTTGACGGACCGTTTAAACTGGAATAAAGCGGGGTAAGTCGTTCCTCCCGCAGGCCCTTCGGGCCTCTCCTTTTGCTCGCCCATCGTCCTTTAACCGATATAACTCACCTGCCGGTGGTGTGGTACGTACCTTCGCTCCCGTCTGCACAAGATACTTCTCTCTTTCTCTGTTTCTTTCTTTTTCTCTCTCTTCCTCCGGCAACCCAGATATTTACTCCTTGACCGCTCTCTTAAACTTAACCACCTTCTCGCGCTTCCCTTCCTCATTCGTCTTTCTTCGCTAGTCCGTGCGTCACACCGCCGGCTCGTCTTACACCTTTAAGCCTTACCCCTTTGCTCCTTTTTTTTATTCTCCTCGACGACAAGACCAATCGTTCCTGATTTGGATCGCGAATTATCTTCCTTCCTCTTTCTTTTAAAGGTCCATTTATATATAACCAAGCCGTGGTCGTTCCATGTCCGAATATTGTCTGAACATTAATGCGTTAATATTTATATATAACCATACTGTCGTTGTTCCGTGTCTGAACATTTATATATGATCGAAAACTGTCCAGGTGTTACAGTATCTGAAGGTTGTGAATGAGCTTCTAAAAATTAATAGCGTCGTGCACGGACGAAAAACATTCAGACACGTTTATACAAGGTTATAGCTATGGCCGTGGTCAAATCGGAAAACGGAGGAAATATCGGTGTTTACTAAATTTAACGCAGAAAACATCCAGGCTACGAATGATGATGAACATGGTGAATGATGATGTATAAACTACTGCATATAAAACTACGGTAATCAATCCGGATTCACTACACGATCGAGATGCGGAACGTTACGATTATATATAAAAGGACCTTTAATTCGAACTTTGTCAAGTGACTTCTTTCTTAACAGTTCTTTTAACTTCTTTTTAACGTTTTCTATCTCATATATATTTATTGTAAAGAAGTAAATATTATAAGTAGATATTGTAAACATGATATTCTTGGAAGATGTAGTTAAATTTATGCACAAGCAAAAGTTCTCGGTTATATTTTCTATTGTACGAATCTTCTCTTTCTTAATTCACGTTCACCGTTCATCTCTGGACAATTTATTAATTTTCCTTGTAACAATGATTAACAATGATTAATTGTATAAGACATCACGAGAAAATTGAGATTTGATTTTGTTCCACATAAATAGGCATTTACCAATTGTAAGCGCACTTATTCGTTTTACCTTTTCTTTACAATCATACTCGTAACAACTTCGTAGTCAATCATCGTAATAGTACTGTCCCTTACGATTGAATATATCGCAGTGACGAATGGACTTGGGACGCGCTGTGTGTCGCGTGATACACCTGCAAGAGTGCTTTTTTTTTTTTTTTTTATAAATGCCAAGCGAGAAGCGAAAATACGAGCTCTTCGAGTTAATCGATTTGTACAACGACATACGACAGACAGGTAAAAAAAAGAAAATGTAAGGGAAATAAAAAAGAATCCACATCGTAGGTTGAGAAGATATCGAGATGATGAGAAGGAGGAGGTGGAGGAGGAGGAGATGGAGGAGGAGGCCTTCGTTATACGCACGCAGCGCGTAACTTTGATCGTCCAGTTCCAGAGATCGCAGCATGACGACGAGAGTGGCGCCATCCATCCGTAAAATGCACGTCTTGCACGCGAGATAACGTCGTTGAAGCGTGTATCATGCCGTGTTTCTTCTCTCTCTCTCTCTCTCTCTCTCTCTCTCTCTCTCTCCCTTTCTCTCTCTCTCTCTCTCTTTCTCTCATCCTTCCTGCAAGCGATAGCCTGCATGAATGGAGCCAGCAACTAAGTATATCTTGTGACTATCATGAGTGTGAAACCTTTTACGTTTCCTTTCCTACCAAGACAGATCCAACTGTGATGTTTCGTTGACTTTAATTACTCTATAAGGATTTAAAGAAATTTTTTTATTGCATAAACTTACATCGGCCAGTATCAGAATAAGAAAAATAATTTATCTCCAAATCAAAATATAAAAAGGAAGCAAAAAAAAAAGAAAGGAAGAACGATCAACGACGTATGCGTGTCGATGAGCCGTCGGCAGAATCATAACCGGTGATTCTCTTGACTCTTGGAACGAATAACAGAGCGGACGTACAGAAAAGAGCAACAAAGTTCGATTCGAGCTACGTAATTGGAGCTACGACGATTGCTATTTCGCACGCGCGTGCACGCACACGCGCGATCGCCTACGGAAAATTATAGACCCCTTAGGGAGAGTTCCTTCTAGAGAGTCTATATCAAACACTCTCTGTCTCTTTCTCTCTCTTTGGACTTATTTCCCTTTCTATCTTGCTTCTAAGATACAAAATACTTCTACTACTCGATATAAATCTGAAATAATCAATACTTGCTACCAACTCGCTCCAATTAACGCGCTTCGCCTCCTGAATTAATACTGTTCGCGCCTACGCTTTACTCTTCAAGAAGAATATCTTTAACGATCGTTACGGAACGTATTTCGTCTTTGGCAATGTGCTCTCTCTCTCTCTTCCTCTCTCTGCACACACATATATATATATATATACATATAGGTAGTCATCTATTTCCTTCTAATATATTATATTGGATTACTTCATTCGTTTCTCATCCGAGTCCTATGAATATTCAAGAAATTCTTATCATCCTTTACCGTACGATCCCATTCTAGGTCTTAAAAAAGCAAACGAACGAACCTATGTACCTCTTATATAAAAGGCGACGATGGCGGCATCGTTAAGAAAGAGAGAGAGAGAGAGAGAAAGAGGAGATTCGTAAAGAAATCGGCGAATGTGAGTGTAGAATAATAGCGGTATACTCGCAAGTTAATCGGAAATATGCCGAAGGCAATAGAAAGAATTTAGCTTCTTTCGCGTACTTATCTCTTTGGAGGATCACTAAGAACATGGAATTCGGCCTAATGATCTTTTCGCCGATCGACATTGTTATGGGACGGCTGGTCATTAGAGGGCTGTCCTTCGTTCATGGTGCTAGTGGTGGCGGTGGTGGTGGTGGTGGTAGTCATGTTTCTTAGCTCCAAAAAGCGCGCGCTCGTTTAAACAGCTGTCACGATGAAAGAAAGAAAGATATATATATATATATATATATATATATATATATATATATATATATATATAGAGAGAGAGAGAGAGAGAGAGAGAGAGAGAGAAAAGAAAGAGAGAGAGATAGATAGATAGATAAAGAGAAAGATAGAGAGAGAAACCATTGGTTGGCTTTCATTGGCGCGCTTAGTTATCTCTCAAGGGACTTGAAAATCCGGTCGCATTAAGATATCTATCGGAACAACGGATGTGAGCCATTAAACTTTTACTTTATTTAGCGTTCGAGAATACCGCGACCGCGAAGACCCTCGCGAAAAGAAGGGCTGCGAAAGGGTGAATGCAGAGTCTCTTATGGAGGGAGAAGGACAGCTATATAGGTTGAAATAATGTTGCCTCTTACCTGCTCCTACGCCGCTTAGTCGACCTAACGGAGTCTCGATTCTTCACGGTATATACGATTGTTATTCTTCGACGTGTAATTATTATTATTTACGCTCGCTCGAAAGGACGTTCCATCTTCTTTCTCTCTCAGCGGCCGGGCACCGTTTAGAATTGCTAATGCTCGTATGTCTTCTCTGCGTCCAGTGTCGATAGGTAGTACGGGAACTCATTATCTGGCGGAATGAGTAATTAGACGTAGAAAGGATGCTGAATTACCTCGTCGATTTCGAGATAGGATAAGACGTCCCGTTAAAATTTTTCGGTATTAATCGAATATCAATTGTACATCTTTATTTCATTTGCGAATTTTTTTCTTTTTATTTTGTGTATTTTTATTATTATTATTATTATTATTATTATTACTATTATCATTATTGCGTAAGGATTATTATTATTGTCATGTACTAATGAACAACATCTTAATATATACATCTAAATTTATACTGATTCTTAACGAAAAATTTCTTTGATTCGTGTTTGTGCTCTCTCTCTCTCTCTCTCTCTCTCTCTCTCTCTCTTTCTCTCTCACAAACACACAAGACTAAATATATGTATGTGAACTTCTACGACGGTCGAAGTTCGAATCGACCATGTCACTGTTCCCGCTCCAGTATTATTACCAGTGATTGTTAACTGGTTATCCAGCCGGTGGTGAAGGTGGACGATTTAAGCGAAGAGTTACGACGACGTGGCTCGTTACGCATGCATAGGTGGAAGCATAAAATACAGAGAATTGTATGCGTTCACAAGAGAGAAAGAAAATGGAGAGAAAGAGGGAGAGTCGTTCTCTCACGAGTCATTTTGAATTCCTAGTCGTGACGAAGCATAGATACATACATACATATGAACCCTTTCATATATAGTTAAAGAATAGCCTTAATTATCGCGAGCACGCACTTAGAAAAGAAGAAAGAGAATGAGAAAAAGAGAGAGAGAGAGAGAGAGAGAGAGAGAAAGAGAGCGTGCCGACGAATAAATTTCTCAAAAGAAATATAAGTTCTCTTTCAGAAGGATCGAATAAATTCTACTTGTGGTCCATCCTCTTTTGTTTAGTCTCCGCAACGGCTAACTTCGAAGAATGCTACCGACTCGCGCACGCGAGCG